>NC_079165.1:61505820-61623320 GCF_947568905.1 Ostrea edulis
CTACATGTACTTGTCATTATTTTTAGTACATGTATTATTGTTATTATTATTACTTTCACTATTGTACAGCAAGTAACCTAAACCACAGGGAGATTGAAGCATGTATGCATGTATGAAAGGAATGTTTGTGTAAGTGTCTGATGTATTGTATGTGACCAAAAAAATAAATAAATTATAAAAAAAAAAAAAAAAAAAGAAAAAAAAAAAAAAAAAAGTTTGATGACTGTCAAGCAAAGGATTTTCTAGACATTGAGCAGTCAGTATATTCCTATGTCCAGTTTAATCCTTGACCTTTGACTGTGTGACCTCAAAATCATAAGGGTCATCTACATCTCACAATGTATCAGTATACCAAGTTTAATGTCTGTCAAGGAAAGGTTTATTGAGATATTGAGTGGACAGTATCTTCCTATGTCCAGAGTGGATTGATCCTTGACCTTTGATCTTTTAATCTAAAAATCAATAGGGTCCTCTTTTACTCATTATCAACCCACATATGAAATATCATTACGATCAAGTGAATGGTTCTCAAGATATTGAGTAGACAACATGTGGTCTATTGACCAACAGACATACTGACCGACCGACAGGTGCAAAGCAATATGCCCTTCTTCTTTGATGAGGGGCATAATAAAAATACAATATACAAGTGGCAGTGTGCAAATAATTTAACCTCAATGTAATGTCACTTTAGTGTGTTACAAATTTATCCATATTTGTAAATCAATATTTATGCAGACAAGAGCAAACTGACAACATTTACCAGTTAACATATATATTTTCATGAACTGAACAAAAATGACAATCAGAAATCATGCTTCCTTCACACTTTATAAAAGACTCACAACGTTTAGCTGGTAAGTATATATGCATCAGTGTACTGTCACTATCGTTGCCATGGTAAAATGATTGCATTACCTGGTATTGATGCCAGAGCCAAGTCATTTGGATTTAAGTCATATTCTATAACAGGGCTACCCTGACGAAGACTGGGCTGATTAATGTTTGTCTGACAGGTTTCCCCTTGTCTTCTCAAACTGTCTGCTGTGTCTGCAACAGAGAGAACACCATCAGACACTCATTTTTACCATCCAAACAAAGACACCCCATCAATAGCAAAAATTCAAGCTTTCTCATACTGAATGAAAAACAGGTGAACTAGGAAATGAGCAAGATTTCCAGAATTTGAATAAAAATTTAATTAATTTCAATCTTTGATTGATTAAAATATTAAGCTTATGAATACAGGTGACTCTCGATAACTCGAAGTTCAAGGGACCTTAATTGATAAAACTTCGAGAAATCGAGAGATCGAAATTCGGAAATTGAAGTTCCGCCGGTATGGTTCAGATTTTACAGTAACCGGAAATGTATACAAACAAGGTCATATGATATCGTTTTGACATGTTTTCCTTCATAATCGTCAGGTACTTTGATATCAAAATAAAAAACCTTATTTTGCATTAATAAAAACATTTCAAGGTTATGTATTTATTTGTTCTTTAATCATGCTTAGATAGGCATACAAAACCAAGTTCCGATGATGCTTTACTATCGCAAACTAAACAGAGCACAATGTTATATGTCGCTTTACCCAAAACAAAAATTCTAACGAATGAGTAAAACGATGTTTTAGAGTAACTTTACACAAAGAACAAACTTGAGAAATTTAACATTCTGTAGATCTCTAAATTATGTATAAAACTTACTCTCTCATTGTCACATCAAAACCAATTATAGATTTTATTCATAATCGGATTATATATAATTTTAATCATCACAACTCAAAACCCCAGTGTAAGGTGTAAACTTACCAATTAGCCAATTATATACTCAAGTGTGTCACCTCCACAAAGAGGCACCAGTGATGTTTCAACTATGTAAACTCCTAATTACCCCTCCTGCATTCAACAAAATCCAGGTAAGGCCCAAGCAGAAATTATTACACGCTTGGGTAATGGTGGGTATACGCTACCACCACTTCGAGAGATCGAGAGTGAAAAACATTGAAATATGTTTTACGGGACCTAATTTCACTTCGAAAGATCGAGAACTTCGAGAGATCGGACGTTCGAGAGATCAATAGTAAATTTGCTTTGTTATATAGAGAAAAAATCAGGACCATGATTTCACTTTGAGAGACCGAGAACTTCAAGAGATCGAAGTTCGAGCCATCGAGAGTCACCTGTATTCAATACATAATATGTTTTTATGCATGAACGATGAGCCTTACTAATATTCTGTTTTATATCATCAAATAATAATTCAGAGCAGTTCAGTAGACCTATATGAATCTTCATTTAATGTATTGGAGAAATGGAAAAAGAAAAATATACTACATTAGATTTATCAGTCAGGTTTGGTCTGCACCCTTGGTAAGCTGCTGCCATATACACTGTGTATCTTTTTTTAACAAATTCTTTTCTGGTTGAAATTGGTTGCTTTGGGAATAGATCTTCAAGATTTAGCAAAAATCAATAATAATAAAAAAAAACTCCTTGGAATACACATCAAACCTTGGTTCAGAGGTTAGTAATCTAGCTAGCTTTTTATAAACTCTACATGTCTATTAAACTTTTTGAAATGGTTTCACACCATTAATATATTTTTTAAAATAACAATGTAGATGCAAGCCATTAATCTACATACACACATTACAATAATATGCTAACTAATTGTTAGAAACAGGATTTCCGTTTTACTGTTAGTGCATGGCAGCTGTATTTGCGGATCTTTGAGTGGAATAAATATTAAACTGCTAGGCAGCGAAATTGACCATGCATGTCTCTATAATCATCAAGCAAGTCCCTCCCAATGAAATATTTAGTTTACAATTAAGGAAATTATGACTATCCCTTCCATTGACCTTGACCTTCTATTTAAAGAGGCTATTCAATGCTTTGTAGTTGAAATGGAATTTATTTCATGAGTAAAACATTATTTTTTATATTTTTGTGAGTGCGAAGTATGAGTAAAAATATACCAACCAAAAAAAAAATCCTGTCTTATGAGTGAAATAAATTCCATATCTAACAACAAAGCACTGAATTTTCTGTTTATTAGATTTTTTTTGGTTTTAGAACATGTTCATTTCAAATCTTAAAGGATGTATAGTAATACATAATGTCACAATCAGTTAACATGAAATCACAATCTGTTGTTAATTATTTTCACTGCAGTGAAAATAACATGTTATTTTAGTGTAATAAAAATATCATTTTTATTCAATGGATAAATTTCAGCATTTCACTGTTGAAAATGTAATAATTCTTCTTAAAACCGAATAGAGATCTAGATCTTCATTCCTGAGAATTGAATTTTTTTAATGATAACTGTTACAATGTATTTATATCTTGAACACAGAATTTCAAAACTTTTCTCTCTGTGACCTAATGACCTTTTACAATTAATATTGAAAACTGACAGGGAATAAGACTTGAATGCAAAATATAATTTCTGTAAGCTTTGCCATAAGAGGCACATGGACCATACTGCTTACCTGAGCAGCAATTCCTAGCAATAAACAACCTTGAAAACAACAGTTTATACTAGCACCTAAATTGAGATTTTTTCCCCAAAGATAACCACTAAACATTCATTATCTTAAATATCATTTCCCCTTGAAGAGGGGCATGGCCCCTCATTTGAACAAACTTCAACTAAGGATGCTTTGTGCCAAGTTTGATGGAATTCGCCAGGTAGTTCTGGAGGAGATTTTAAAAGATTTTCCCTATATATTTGCATGTAAAACTTTGATCCCCCATTGTGACCCCACCCTATGCCCAGAGGCCACGATTTTTACAAATTGAATCTGCAAAATGTCAGGAAGCTTTCACGTAAATTTGAACTTTTCTGGCCCAGTGGTTCTTGAAAAGATTTTTAAATGACCCACCCTATTTTTGCCTTCTCGTAATTAATCTCCACTTTGAAGGGGTAATGGTCCTTCATATGAATAAACTTGAATCCCCGACACCCAAGGATGTTGTGTACCAAGTTCGATTTAAATTGGTCCATTGGTTCTGAAGATGAAGATTTTCTTATATATCAGCATGTAAAACTTTGATCCCCTATTGTGGTGCGCCTACCCTACTGCCGGGGGCCATGATCTGAAAAAACTTGAATTTACTATATGTAAGGAAGCTTTCACGTAAATCTCCACTCTTCTGGTCCAGTGGTTCTTGAGAGGATTTTTGAAAATTTTCCCTTTATGTTCACATGTAAAACTTTGATCCCATATTGTGGCCCCAACCTACCCTCGGGGGCCAAGATTTTAACAAACTTGAATTTGTACTATATCAGGAAGCTTTCATGTAAATTTCAACTTTTCTGGCCCTGTGTTTCTTTTAAGAATTTTAAATGATCTCACCCTATTTTTGTGATTATCTCCTCTTTGAAGGGACATGGCACATCATTTGTACAAATTTGAATCCCTTTACCAATGGGTGATTTTTACCAAGTTTGATTGAAATTAGCCAAGTGCATGGTTCTTGAGAAGATGAAAATATGAAAATTAAGTTTACTAACAACAACAACGCTAACAACAGTTAATGGACAAATTTTGATCAGAAAAGCTCACTTAAGCCTTCCCCTCAGGCGAGCTAAAGATAAGGCAAGAAATGTAGCTTAAATCTTGTACAAAAGGAATTTCAGAATTCTCTTTCTGGTGATCTTGACCTTTTACATTTAACCTTGAAAACCAATACAAACTAAGGTCGTCTTTATAATGTATCATTCAGTAAATTTGAAAAAAATATCAGGTAAGAGACCAGTAATAAACAAACACTTGTACAAAAGAACATAAAATCGAAAGAGTCAAATTGCTCTTGGCACCCTTAATTGCATTTCCATTGCAAAGTGATGATAAAAACTTCATCACCCTGACATTCCAATAGCTAGTGAAAGTATACTTCTTCCTGAAGTACTACCATTCCTATTGCACTAAGACTTAAATTCACAGAGATAAAATGTAAATTACAATCCATTATTGTGAAACTTGGCATGATCGAGTACTGTTGGTTATTCAGGTCTGATCGTCAGGATGTATGGAATAACAACCCGATGTAAATCCCTGTACACCTTTAATTGAACCTGGATAAGGAATTTATTTCCTAGGTAACCAAATGATATTACAGGTAATAATTTAATTATTAAAATAAGGAAATTCATGTAAGATATAGTTAATATGTTTACCAGTCAGGAGTAATTCATTAAATGTGACGTAAAATACATTGAATCTTAACAAATGTTTGTCAGTCTGTCAGGTAACAGTTTTGGGAATGACCTGTTTGTTTGTCAGTCTGTACATGTATATCTGATTTGACAGTATTGTGAATGGCCTGTCTGTTTGTCAGTCTGTAAATGTTTGTGTGAATCCACAGTATTATGAATGGCCTGTCTGTTTGTCAGTCTGTAAATGTTTGTGTGAATCCACAGTATTGTGAATGGCTTATCTGTTTGTCAGTCTGTAAAGGTTTGTGTGAATCCACAGTATTATGAATGACCTGTCTGTTTGTCAGCCTGTAAATGTTTGTCTGACATTCCACAACCTTGATTATACATAGTTGATTATAAGGTATACATGAAAGACTTCATATTTTCTTAAATGAAAAATCAGGGTCAAAGCCTTATTCCAGATCAGAGTAAATGTTATATCAAGTTCAAAAGTTGACAGTGAGACAACCAAAATGAATCACGATTATATATTTCTTCATATAGACTCAATCATCCCCAGACCACTATACATTCACTTGCTTGATGATTGCCACATGCAAAATAAGAATATAAGTCTAACAACAAAGGCTCTATTGTAAGCCTATATTAACATGTGGATCAATTTTTCTCAGATACTAGATGTTTCAAGAACCAACTGGTATATACCGAAAATGGAGTTACTATATTTATCAATCTGTAAAAGACCAATAAAATATGATGTCATAAAATCTTATATCAGACCAGATGTCAATAAAAACATGAACAAAGGCATAGATTTACATAGAGTTGTGATATGTAAATCATATTTCAAGAATTACAGTATACAGTCAAAACTGCCATAGCGACCCACTGTATAAAGTGACTCGCTGTCATATGTGACCATAAGAATTTCCCCCCAGGGCGCTACCCTATATATTGTACCTCTATTAAACGACCACCTGTCTGACATGACCAACGCCCATGATTTTAAGAACCTTTCCATGTAATTTAAGAAATTTTACCTCTATTTAATGACTGTACATTTTTCGATTGCAATGCGATTCCTACTTTCGTTTTCGGTATAGCATGTCTATTCTAGGGATTATCGCCCCTAACACTGTCATTTTAAAATGCATGGGTAATACTTTGATGGTAATCTAGGTGCGAACCTTTTTAAGGTTCACTAAATATAACACTGTAAAACTTCATAGAATTTCTCAGACAACAGACAGAAATACTTTCAATTTGATGAAAACAGCTTAGATGAGTTAAAAAGGTTAATAGATGCCATAAGCTCACATTGTATACAGGGGTGGGATGTCTGGTAATGTGATTGATTTAATTCACGATTAGAAAATTTGTACTTGTTTTTTGTCATAATTTGACTATTCTGGATATGATGATGTATTTTTGTAAAATTACATGTATTTCATACACATATGTTAGAACTGTATGGTTCATGGTATAATACAATACTTCAGTCCAGGGGTGGTATAACAGTGCATAATTACCTGTTATAGTTGTAGGTTGTGTTGAGGGGTCTTTGTCTTGAAGCTGTTGTGGTGGCAAGCTCGGTCCATTGGAACTATCTGTATGTTTGGATGGTGGAATTCTAAATGTTTCAGTATTATAGTATGGAGGGCTGGCCTCGTGTACACCCTCATAACCATGTATTGGGCTGTTCTTTGGAGAAAACCCCCCATTTTGGGGGAGTGGAGCTGCAGGAGCTGTTTGCAATTGAATGTAGTCCTCAGTGGGAGTTACGGCTGAAAATAATAAAAATATTGATATTTCATCCTTCCCAAGCCACATGAATCATATTTCACCTTTGAAAATACACAAGGGTATGAACTGCAACACTTCACATCAGTGAGCATATTTCATGAAGAACGTTATTTGTATTTTCAAAAATGAAGTTTATTTCAATCTTATACCTATGTACATTCTACTTTCATATCTCTCAGAATTCCTGATTGTTAAAATAGAAATACTATATTTATAATCATCAATGTTTTGTTTTTTGATACTGTGGATTTCACAGAGTGTGATCCGATTTTCTGGATCACCACACTGTGGTTTTCTGATTCCGTATCAGTATCCTCTAAAACTGATGATGTCACAATGCATCAACGCAACATTTTTTTGTAGAAAATGTCATGTCACAATTAACAAAACTGGCGCAGAATTTCACTGTATGTTACTATGTCTGTGTTTTTGATAACTTGGATTACATTTATGATCTTACATATATGGATTTAAAAATACATAAGGGGTTATATAATAAATTTATCATTACTACAGTAACTTGATCCGATGAGTCGGATCACATCTCGTTGACAGGCGCAGATTATCAGATCAAACTCGACGCAAAGCATCTCGTTTGATCTGATGGAATCGAGCCTATCAACTCGACATGATCTGACTCTTCAGATCAAGTTACTGTAGTAATTATAATAAATATTTATCAAGATTCATGTATGCATTGTATCACAGCTCAGTACATTCACATGGAAATGGTCACCACTAAAATGACAGCCAAGGGACATAACGTTTGAATAGTGTGGATTCATCTATTATTAAAAATGACATGATAAATGACATCAAGTGCTTTCTAGAGCCATTCTGAGGGGTTTTTCAGGTATCAAATGAATCAAAAGTAAATGACAATGTAGATTATAAGCATAATTGTTTACTCAATAACATAAATTCAGAGATTTAGTGGTTGATAATCCAACAGTTTTTTTAAATTCTGTGAATTTTTATGGCTTGATTTCAATGGATGAAATTTTATACCCAAGGATGCTGGTTGCCACGTTTGGTTGAAAATGGACCAGTGGTTCTGGAGAAGAAGTAAAAAATGTAAAAAAGTTTACAGACAGATTGACAGACATATATATATACAGCCTATTTTTTGCATTTTTGTGATTATCTCCCCTTTGAAGGGAGTATGGCCCTTCAGTTGTATAAACTAGAATCCCCTTCACCTAGGGATGCTTTGTGAAAATTTTGTTTGAAATTGGCCAGCTGGTTCTGGAGAAGAAGATTTTTAATATTTCTCAGTGTATTTCTGCTATTCTGCTATTATCTCCAGGGATCGAAATTAACTTTTTTCACAACTAACAAATTTTAGCTTGTGGATTATTTTCCAACTAGCAAAATTGAGCTTTTACTAGCATTTTTCAATCGATTGCTGTTTTACAGGAATTTAAGAAAACAAGCATGTATCTATATCAAAATTTTCGGGAAAATCTTTAAAACTCTTCTTTAAAGTGCAATAATAAAAATGATATTGAGAAGTCTTTCATTTAAATTTTAATGATTTATCAGACAACACACATGTATCATTGGTGCATGATGAGGGTCATAGGGTACACTTGTGCGGCGAACTCGCTGCAGTCCAGAGATCTACCACCTATTTACAACATCATGTGGTTTGAAATCTTGAAGACTGTTTGCGTCAATTCAAACTATATCTTCAAAACTTTTGGAAATTTCATATAAAAAATTCTAGTTGGAAAAACAAAACACGAACTCTAAAGTGTTTGACTATAGACTATAGAAGGACACTGCGTGAAGCGTGACACTAACACTTCCATGTGCTGTTTTATGTAAACACGGACGAGATCAACATGCTTGCTATTTAAATCAGACGTCTCCGAGACGCCCAGAGTGTGCATGAAGTAGGCCATCTTCGACATCACTGACTGAGATGACCTTGGCCTTAGTTATTTATTCGATCAACGTTTACTTTTTCAATACTTGTATATTCATTCTTTAAAGCATTTCTATGTAAAAGACAAAATTATTGTAAACTTCAAAGTACAGCCAATAAACCAAGGAAATCCGGAAAAAAGATCAGTGTTTTTTTTTACTCGCAAAAAGCTGTGATCACTTGCGATTTTTCACTCGCTATGTCAATTTTTAACTCGTATTTAGCGAGTATTTCCCCTTAATTTCGTTGCCTGTATCTCCCCCTGGAGAAGGGTGTTGCCCTTCATTCATTTGAACAAACTTGAATCCCCTTCACCTAAGGATGCTTTTTGCCCAGTTTGGTTGAAATTGGCCCAGTGGTTCTGGAGAAAAGTTTATATACAGACAGACAGATGGATAACAGGTGATCAGAATAGCTCACTTGAGCTTTCAGTTCAGGTGAGCTAACAATTATGTTGTCCAAGTATGGTGGTAAAATGATGTACCACTTACCAAACCTCTATAACTGAGACAAAATTCATCTACTGATGTGTAAAATAGCACAATTTGCTGGCAATTTTACTGATAATTTAATGCTGTATTTAAGTTTCTCATAAAAGCTAGGAAATGCTTCCCAGTGCACTGCATGCCTTCTAAATATCTAATTCTTTACTGGGGGGGGGGGGGGGGGGCAGGTGCATGCCCCCACACACCCTAGTGCACAGCATGTGCCTTTAGCACTGTAAAAGTCATCTCCTATACTTATTTCAATTTCCCCACCTTAGTACTTCTAAATCCTGTACATATCATCAAGAAATCAAGGTGTTACACAAGTTCAATTTCAAATAATTCTCTGGCAGCAAAATTTATACACATTGATATGCTTTATTTTGTCTGACACTATTCACAGTCAAAAACCTATAAAAACATTGATGAAGCCTTGGAAGGAATTCAGTGACCTTGAAGTCACGTGCTATAACTCAACATTTAAAATGATTCTACTATGAATAGAGCAACATGTGAAGTCTTTCATATTACAGCGAATTTCAATTGCCTGCTGGATTGATCAACAGACTTTACAATTTGGTCAGCAAAGTATCACATTTGGTCTGAATTTAGGTCACAAAGTTACTCAGGTATGACAAAGAATTGACAACTTTTTTTTCTCAGTGTGAGTGAAAACCCCATAAATAAGATAATTTAACACTTCAGTTTTACTGATTATTTCAGGAAAAAGAATTTCTCTAATTGTATAAGTTAATAATTTCTTTGTTAAAATATCTCTCCATCTTATTTTTTTCATGGTTATAAGCTGAATAGGTGTTGTAAAATTCCCAAAGGTAGATGTGCACTAACCAACCCTAAAAACTATAAATAGAATAGAAAGTCTGAACTTAAATGGTTAGCTATAATAACAAGAATTCTATTGGTCAGAAACAGTAACAATAGAAGAGTTTTCTGGAAGTTTTCTTTGTGTGATATGAATGGAATGACCTCAAATATAGATTGACAAACAGATGAATGGTACATGAACATGTGGACACTTTGTGAGATGTCTAATGAATTTTTTTTTTAAAGTGAAATTGATAAGAGTTTAGTAAAGTTCAATTTAATCAATAAAAAGAATTGTATTTGAGAGAGAGAGAGAGAGAGAGGAGAGAGAGAGAATGCACCCTTTTCTTTACTTAAAGTAATCAAAAGTATTTTTGAAAGAAAAATATAATCAAATTTGATTTTGTTCCAAATTTATTGATTTAAAAACACTTGAAATAATGTTTCAAATTAGAGAGAGAGAAAGAGAGAGAGAGAGAGGGTGCACCTTTAATTAAACATGTTAAAGTAATCAAATGTATATCTGAGAAATATATTCAATTTGATTTAATTGATGTTCACTTTGAAAAAAAAATCCTAGGGAAATAGCTGCAAAAGACACTGAAATCAACTCAGATTTACCTGTAAAGCAATCTACGCTTGAGTAACTTTGTGACCTAAATTCAGACCAAATGTGATTCTTGGCTGACCAAATTGTAAAGTCTATTGATCAATCCAGCAGGCAATTGAAAACTCAACCTGTAATTCGCTGTAAAGCTAGAATACATTTCTGCCTGACAAAGCCATTGCATTGACAGCTTCTTTTCATTGTTTTGTTTTTTTTTCTTTAATTTTTTTCATGCATCCTTATATTGGGAAAAGTAGCATAAGGAAATTTGAGTGATACCTCTCTTCGGTTCAGGGGAGTCCAATATTTGTTGACCATCATCCTTCTTCAATTCTGTGGAAGGAATGCCATTTTCTGAGAGAAATTCATCCAGATCCATATACTGCAGGCTGAACTCCCCATTGTCTGGTCCACCAACTTGACTTGTGTTCCACAAATTGGGTCCAAGAAAAGCAGATGTAATTCCATATCCCAAAGAGACCTCCCCTTTTTTTAAGTTTGCTGCTAAAATAAAAGAAACTCTTAACGATAAGAATTTATATAAAGCATACCCAAGAATGATACAATCAACAACTTTCTTTCTAATTTTGAAATCTGGTCAAACTAAAATTCTGTGTAACATTCTGCACAACAGTGAGCGTGACACAGCTTAATTTAATGATATTGATTTTTTTGTATGTGTGTTTCAGGCATCTTCTCTTTTAAAGTGAATGTAAATAGCAAAATCCTATCAAGAGTGGAATCAGATCAAGCATCAAAGGAAATCTCTAAAATTTAAATATATCTACAAAACTTGGATTTTCACAATTTATCTATATAATATCACAAGTGACATAGATGAATAACTTTTAAAGCCCTACAAAAACACAAAGTAAAACAACACCTAGTGAAACAATATTAAAACACATGGACTGAAGGCAGTTTTTATCATTACACCTATATCTAAAACTTTTACATCATGCCCCACTATAAAGATATATGAGATTTTTTTTAAATACAGATGTAAGATTTATGAAAGGTATATTCAATTATATTTATTGTGAAACCTATGCATATTGCAAATACTGCTTGCATTTATACTTTATAAAGTTCTGTCAAAAGTTGTAATCATTGTGCAAATTTCGCATGAAAGTTGAGAAAACTGGTAATCACTGTCTTAATACATTTTAAAATATGCATATTTTTACCCAGGGAAAAATTACTTCATCAAGATTAAAAGAAACCAGTTTCGACCAGATTTTTTAAAGTTAAAACCAACATCACCTGTAAGTTGAAGCAAAATAAATAGATCTAGTATGTCATGTAAAAGTGATAGGTGCGCATGACCATAAGTGTGCATAGCGTATTTATATACACATACATATCTGTACTTACGTCTATTTAGCAGGGGGGGATGTTGCAGTTCGGGAATTTCCAATAAATCTTTAAGGGTGTACCTCCCGTCTTCATTGCTGTTAAAGGCCATCTTATGCACCTGTTTAAAGCACGAAAACAATATTAAAACACATCAACACTATTGGAAACTATTCCCTAGAACTGTCTTCCATGAACATCTGTGTCAATATGGGTAAAAATATCTACCAATCAGAGCCCGGTAATCAACATTTACCTCCAAGTTCATTGATAAACACCAAACATGTCACGTTGAGACCAATGTGTATGTATATACATGGAAATGTGTGCTTGTATACTAACAAACCTACATAATAAATACTCTCTCTCTCTCTCTCTTCTCTCTCTCTCCCTCTCTCTCTCTCTCTCTCTCTCTCTCTCTCTCTCTGTACAGGTCTTGGCTACTTGTGAAATATAATATAGGCTACATGTTGGCAAATTTCTTACCAAATACTCATTCACATTGAAAAAATCAATTGATTATATCTCACTCTCTTGGTCTACATTTACTCCCCGCAATGAGATCTTTGAATTGAGCACAGGTAATCCTTGAATTTTTAATCAGTGAAGACAGCAATATGGTTCCAAGAATTATAAGTGTTTGGGTCAGGGAAACTTGTCTTTTTCTAGTACATGTAATATGGCACGCCATATCTATAAATTTATTTCATTTCAAAGATATCTTTTATAATTTATGGGATATCTTCTATTTTAAATTAGATACATATAAACTTTATATCTTCTATATCAAACAAGATATCTTACAAAGTTTATATCTATTTCTATCTAATATGTGTATGAAAATTCCCTTTGTGTAGTGCAAGGAAATTAAGACTGCAGAAACGAAATGGTATTCTTGTAATAAACTGTCGATATACCGTGTAGAGAACAGAATTTACCTGAAGATTTTACGAGTTTTCGGTTTTTGTTTTGCTAGTATATATATATATACATTTATATTTATATATAGAAGAGCTATGCCGCTTTAACTTAATTTCAGTGTTATATATATATATATATATATATATATATATATATATATATATATGTGTGTGTGTGTGTGTGTGTGTGTGTGTGTGTGTGTGTGTGTGTGTGTGTGTGTAGAGAGAGAGAGAGAAACCAACAACACTCAACTTGTAGGGAGAGGGCTAAAATAGGCTGTGCTTGCTACCTAATCCCATTTATTTTGAAAATGAAATATTCTTTGAATTAAATAACACTCATGATCAACATTCAACTTGACTGTCGGATCTGCATATAGATACGTGGTCAAATAAATAAGAATATATAAAGCACTGAAAATGACCAAAGATATGAACAATATGAAATTGTCAGTCAAACTCTCGGGATGACCTGTCCCTTATTCAGGGACATAGAATATTTACACAGAAAAGAAAGTAAATAAAAATGCAAACTAACACTTTTAAAACTAAAGTACAAAACCTGAAAACAAAACATTTTACATGCATGTATGTATGTATGAAATGTAAGAATAGAATAAGTCCTAGTTATAGGCAAGATCATTTTAAAAAATTAGTCAAAGATTTCACATTTATTCCAAAGCTCTTCAAACACACTATGAAAATATCATTTTTATTTCATACATAAAGAACTACGCACGTTAACTCTGGATTTCCGCCTACATTTTCAACTCGTGTATGTTTTGAAAAGCTTTGCAGTTTTGCTAATGAGATTTTTTAACTGCAAAGTAGAATTCATTAGTAATTGGTTGTTAATTTCAATACCAGTGTTAATTACTTGCTTTTAATTACAATTTCTTTTGATTTGGGGGTATACAAACATGTTCCTTGAAATCAGGTTTTAAAACATCATATGTATTTTAAAATCTTTTTGATGTCAATGAATAACCATTTGATTTGTCAAATTACTTTGTCATATTGAGTACAAAATAAGAGGTTAATCTTCATTTTTCATAGTTTAACCTTATTTGCAATTGATCAAAGAGTGAAGATTTTCGCAGTGGGTTTTTTTGTTGTTGTTTTTTTTGTTTTTTTTTTGTTTTGTTTTTGGTTTTTGTTTTGTTGGTAATAATAATAACAATGCCCTTTATTCAAACAGGATAGCACAATTAGTTTAAAAAACTAGTTTACATTGTGGTCCTGGAGTAGGTTTTCTCCGTATATTAAATAATATTAACAAACAACGTTTCCAATATTTTTTTTCTAAAAAATTAGAACGCCTATCTGCGTTTTTATAGGCATGTTTTATTTGATATTGTGCATGCCTTTTCCGATGACGAAATCATGCTTCATACAATTAACTGATTGATTAAATATTGTGCTTCATGCGAGGCGCTTAAACGAACCATCAAGTTGTTTTTTTTATGTTATGAGCCACCTTAAAAGCACTCATATAAAAACAATATCAAACCTGCTAACTTCCATTTCCAGTAAGCAATTTAGGTTATTTTGGAATCATGGATTGATCTGTATCTAAACTCATGGTCATATATTTATAAATCAAAACCCCCGACAGTCCAGGCAATCGAATGCGCCCCATTCTTCTGGGAATTCTTAGGTATTCGCATAATTTCTGAAAAACCTGCTGAGTGGGAGGTGTTATATATCTACGCGTCTACTAGTAGGGACCGGGTAGCGGGTGAGGTCGGAAGAAGAGTGCCGGACTTAGAATTAAATCAAGGGGCGCTTTGGTCGTGGGTTTGGTAATCACCATGCACCTTTTCAACATTGACACTATTTAGTTTATTTCACTCAAACATGTGAAAGTTCTCTCTCTCTCTCTCTCTCTCTCTCTCTCTCTCTCTCTCTCTCTATATATATATATATATATATATATATATATATATATATCTCCAAGGTCTCTCTTTTGTAAAAATAATAAAATAAAACCATTAAAACACTTTTCGATAAAAAGCTGAAAACTAATCAAGCTATAGCCAATATTCGATTGATTGTTTTCATGTTTATATATATATATATATATATATATATATATATTGTAAATAAAGAATTCGGTATTTGATACAGTAAATACATCCAATAATAAAAGTCAAGAAACACAAAACTCGAATAACATTTCACTGTTAGCGCTTTCGGCTTTAATGTATTGACTTTTATTATTGGAGATATATATATATATATATATATTTTACAATTGTATATATATATATATATATAATTTTTAATCAGCATTTTTGAAATGAGAATCAATAATATACAAAGTAAGAGGTAAAAATGTACACGTTTTTATAAAATAATATATACCATAGATTCTGCAATGAGACAAGACGTACCAGGTATAACTCAGATGCTTATTCTACAAATATTCATTATAGATTCTAAAAATTAATTTTATATCTAATACAATATTGTTATACATATACTGTATTTCTGGACAGCTTAATTTGCTGTACACTTTTTTTTCTGTATTTGGTCTTTTGATTGTCACTTTTTCTTCTTTCCTTAATTAAGCTTGTATGCCCGATAGGGCCCAGAATTGGATTTGTAAATATATATATATATAATGATATGGGTCAAACAGACCAAAAAAAAAATCATGCAGGCAATTGATACTATTGATTTTTTAAATAAACATAATTAAGCACTTTCTGGAGATACTCATGTACTAAATCATAACTTTTTTTTAGTGTTTGTGGCAGAACACTTCTATTATTTAGAAAATTTATGTACAATGATTTACATTCCAGAATATTGCGAAATTCATCTCCAATTTGGTTTTACAATTGCATATATACAAAAGCGTTCATTTCTTTCAATATTACTCCATCTGCCTACTTCGACGGAGAGGTGATGGTTTGTAGTTCTAAAAAAAATTCGTAACTTTCTTGGTAACAATGTAAAATATTTGTCACATTCAAATTTCGTTTTAAATAACGTGACAGTTGTTTTAAAGTCCTAACACGTATTTAGATGGATATTTGGTAACCCTGTTACTTCAGAAGAAAGAAACCGGGGTGTGTGTACATTTGTACCATGCGATGGGTTAGTCTTCATCCTCACAATGCCAACGTTTTGTGATTACGTGTTGAGGTACGTAATCACAATTAAAGCTCTATTTAGCATTGTAAGAATGATTAATCTTTAGCTCAGTAGTAAAGTGGCTAACCAAGTGTGGCGGGCTCGATACCCTCTATCCCTCACCATAATATACATGTAGATACACATGTAGAATATTTCCATGAGGGATTTTCTGTAGAGTTTTGTTATGTTAGCATTGCTGTTAGTGGAGAAAGAGCGATGACTGCTATTTGTGTAAGCAAGGGGATGACAATGTGAATTATTACCAGTGTTAATTTACGTTCGATAATTTTGTTATTTATATGCGAAAATCTTCATGTGTATTCGATAATCTTGTTATTCATGATAAAAAATCTTAGTTCATATTCAATAATCTTATTTGTACGGGAAAATCATTATGTACATTCGATAATCTTGTTATTCATATGGGGACATTTTTATGTATATTCTATAATCTTGTTATTCATGAATATGAAAAAAAAAATTATATTCAATAATCTTGTTACTTATATGCGGAAATCTTGATTTATATTCAAGAAATCTTGATTTATATGTGACAAATCTTGTAATTGAATATGCATCAAGATTTATCAATACGAATATACATCAAGATTTATCAATATAAATATACATCAAAATTTATTGAGCATCGAACATCCATCAGATTCATTGAATATAAATAAGTTGAAATTTATCGAACATAAATCGAGAGTATCGAATATAAATCGAGATTGATCGAACATACATCAAGATTTTGACATATGAATAACAAGATTATCGATTATAACTCAAGATTTTTGCATACACGTGTAATAACAAAATTATCGAACATAAATAAAGATTTTTGCAATTAGATAACGAGATTTTCAGATGTGTATCAAGTTTATCGCATTTAAATAACAATACTATCAAATAAATCAAGATTTTCGCATATAAATCAAGATTTGTATAATACATGTATTGTGTGTTTTACACGCCATAGTTAAATTAAATCATGTATGCTGTTTGTATAACCTTTTAAAATATTATGACATGCATGATGAAATTCAACAGGCCCTGAATTTGACAACAAAATGTTATTTTCGATGATGATATCACAGTTTTTACTTTTTTCAAATCTACAGTAAGAGAATGTAGAGAAAGAAATGTTGAATACCAATACATATATATTGTCCTGATTTTACGAGCGCTGCTTAGATCCTTGAATTTTCACCTATAAATAATGTAGCGGCATGTTAACATCCCTTTGAGAGTGATATATTTGGGAATAGGATGTGAAAACAAAAACGAAAGATTACGGCATTCATTTAGATTAATGAAATGTTAACCCAGATAATTACGTGTATAGTTGGGAAATTCCCTTAAGATTTGGGCGTATCTTTCCCGACTTGCACTCGCTAGAGGTAACCAAGCACTATCATAATTGACATATATATGGGCTACATTTTGTAATAAAAATAGTTTAATTGCTTTTTTACAATTCGCACACGTCTGACCTTGACCGTGTTATCCTTATATAACTACAGATCAAAGCAGCCATTTTGATTTGGTTGATGAATATAATCAATTGAAAATTAATTTTAAAATATGAGAGGGTGGAAATGGATTAAACACTTTCTCGTACATAAAAGGTAGACTTTAATGATTTAAAAAAGAATTAAAGGGGGGGGGGGGGTATCTGTTGTTTTAAAAAAGAACTACGCTGATAAGTAGTGCAATTTGCCTCTAACCATAGTTTAGAATTTGTATGATTTGTTGTTAGATAAGTTATCATGGCTCATCGGACTTAGTAAAACTATTTTCTTTCAACTGGAAAAAATTACCTGCATAATCTATCAAGTTTTATCTAAATGTTACAAATGCATTGAAATATGAGTTTTGTTCTATGTATACGTGGGATATAAGCTGACAGTTTTCAGGGAAAGTATAAAATATATGGCACAACTCACCAACATTTTTACGTCATACTTCAACATAAAAATAACTTTGGGAGAAAGTTAAAGCTGTATGGCCTACAAGTTTTTTCCCCCAAAGCATAAAGAATAAATTTAGAAAGTTATCGTTCAATTTTCCCTAAATCATTTGCAATTAAAAGTAAATGGTGGAAATTCATAAAATTTAACATAGTGCGTTACATTGAACACCCGTTTCAGAAGTGGGTCTAGTTATCTGGAAGGGGGGAGAGTTCCAAAGAGATGCACTAGATCATATTCAATGAATCGATGAAAATAAATACGTGCATCATTCAGTGCTAGTTGATAAGAGCTAGGCTTGTAATATTTGACTAGTAGAAGGAAAAAACAATTGCCTACAAATTAGCATCATAATGTTAAAACATTATATAGATGTCCCAGGGAAAGGGAGGTCTAAACCCCGGATTCCCCCTCTGGATCCGCCAATGTCGGTTGATAGTCTAGATCTTCTCAAAGTACATGTGTATAGTGGGGAGTATGTACGCAAACGTTGGGATTGGTCAGGGGCGGATCCAGGGATTGTGGTTAAGGGGGCGCAACGTTTTATGAGGCAGGGGGTCTGGGGGCGGCCTTGAGGCCCCAGTGGGTTCAAGGCAAATCCCTGATGGGGGTCCAGGGGGTGAAAAGGCTTGAAATATGTCTCCTATGTAGTAATTTTTACTATTTTCTGTCGTTTTTAATAAGGTGAAATTAAATGACGCAGATTTTAAGGGTTTTTGGAAAAAATGTAAGTTCTCCCAATAAATGTAATTCAGTAAATCAAAATATTTTGTCATTTATTCCTCCGAGAGTGGAAGAAATTATTGTTTCTTTTATCGTTTATATTTTTCTAAACAAGAGACCACGATTTAGCTTAAATCTGAAAATTTTAAGGGGGATGCACCTGCTGCGCCCCCCTCAAATCCGCTACTGTTGGTTCCCCTTGCGCACGCGCACCACTTCGATGTAAATAGACAAGAATGTCCAACTTTGTTGACGTTTAATAAACACTATATATAAACCAATTTACGCATTTGTGCAGTCTCAAGTATATCGATGTTCTTACACTTTACCTCGATACTTCTGAAATGTTCTCATGACTCTCTTGAATATACAATATGTTTAGAAGACAGAGTGTTCGATCGGAATATTTCACTTATGTAGATAAGGTACCAACTTTAGATGAAGTGCCACGAATTCTGACTAATGCATTGCATAGATCTCATCACCAAAATTTGCTTTATTCATTAAAATAACTGTCATCTATTACTTATATTATTCTCATTATCTAATAATATTGTAGTAAGTCGATCTCAGCACAAGGTGATTTGCATCAACGCAAATCGCTTATAGCATCCTTGTTATACGATGCATTTTCAATCAGTATTGTTATAAGCCAATTCCAGACCAATGTCAATATAGAAATCCTTAACATGTGTGTATATGGTATGCATGCGTATATTGTATCATGTAGTTATGATGTTTAATTGTTAAAATTGTATATGCTAATCTAATGTGTGAAATTAGGTTAATTATATTACCTATTTTAATACCTTTTACCTTTTCATTACCTTTTATAGTTTTATTGCATGTATTTCTACACACAATAAAAACAAGTAAGGTGAGATTGTATCCCCCTGTCTACAACCACGCCTATTTTGAACCCACCTTGATAAATTTCCACCTTGGTTTACTGTTGTTGATATATTATTGTAAAGTACTGTGATAGTTTTGACAACCTATCAGATTAACATTATCTTGTACATATGACAAGCCAGAGTAACTTAATTCCTTTCTATATAACCCTCTTCCTCTTCTTCTATCTTTGAATGAATGCCTATTAGAGTGGATGTGTGAGTAAATGGTAGATAAAATACCCTGTACCTCCTAGTCAGGCGGGTCTGTAAGGGCATGATGTTAAGACCCTGACTGTCATTATGTGAATAAATGTTGTGTGAACCTTTAAAAAAAATGTATATGCCCCTGAGGGTCCTTGATTTGTGAATAAATATAATATTGTATAAATGTTTAAAATGAACACGCATTCAAATCGACTTATTTTCATAAAAATATATATGAATAGATGAATAAAAATAGAACACACAAAGAGAAAAAAATAGAAAGACATTTATACATTATTACTGATTTATATTCTCTATAATCATAATTAGGATTGGAAATAGTAAAATTTTATCATCGTAGTATCCAGGAATACAGATAAGCAATCTATTAATTCATAGAAATATATTTGTGTATATAACGAAATAAAAACACCTTTGAACTAGACATTTCCTCGTGAGTTACCTCTGAACTAGAAAGAGGGTGTTGCACAGAATTTCCCTAATCGGAGCTCCGTGCCAACATTCGTGACGTAGAACTGACCTTCATTCATATTTATACTCATTGCGCATTTAAATACCTGAAGGATTCCCCAGTACTAGGGACAATCCTAATACATTTTATGTGTCAATACATTATACATGTAGTCTAAAGATAATTTTTGAAATCGTGAAAATTAAATTGTCTTCTTTTTTCCCTGAGTATCAGATACAATGTATACGGTTACATGTTACGAGTGTATCAAGTATTTGATATTCAATACTACTACAGTCCAAAAGCTCTTATACTCGTATGTTTTATTTTTTACAACCAACAATTGGCAACTGTACATGACTCTGGCCACAAAATAATATATGGGATGTTTAATACGCATTCATAAAATTCAACATTATTCAAAGTACATGCACTTGTAAAAATTGATTCAACATAGCAATTTGCTACTGGAATACATATAAACTTAATTTGTTTAGCGGTTATTTACCTCGTTTGGCCTTAAAGTTTTTCTTCCAAAGCTTTGCAAAGTTCACAACGGTTTTTCGTAAAAGGCACCATGCCTTTGTCAACAACTTTCAGAAAAACATACAAGTTCTCGTTAGCAGCCTTGACTATCAAAACACAGGTATTGCATGCTGTATTCGGCGTGTTTGTTGAGAGTCTTATTCACAAACTAAACAATGTCCAGGTTGGGAGCTTATTTCAAACTCGGAACATGGTAATAAACAGAGATTTGACATGAAACATTTATAAAAACTAGAAGCGTGTTTCAATTAAGAAAAAAAAAATCTAGATGGAAAAGGAATATATAAAAAAAAATGTGTTCGTGAGGGAGTCGAACCCGGTTGTTTTAAAAATATAAAACATCTTTACATATATAATAGTCAACGACCTTATCCACTGAACCACGCAGTAAACCATACATTACTAAGGAAAATTAACGTACAGGTGAAGTAGAAAATAATACTAGTGAAGTCGTTTCGATTTTTTTAAATTAACAACAATAACAAAAAAACAAAAAAAAACAACAACAAAAAATGCCCTCGTGAAACAAAATTTCAAAGCGACAGTTTTTTTTAGAGGAAAACTCGAAGAACGTGCTAAATTTATTTTGTTTCACGGAGGCGGTTTTTCTGAAATTCGGGGATACCCCTCCATTTTAACGCTAAAAATCATATTGAATCAAGAGATACGTTCCAATTGGTTTTATCATATATTTGAATAACTTCAATTTTTCGATCTTTCATGCAACACCTTTAGGGAAATTAACACGAGACGTGCAACACTTTGTTTCCTCGTGAGTTACCTCTGAACTAGACTCGTGAGTTACCGGAGACTGCGTACTCACGACATAGTAGTACTTAAAGACCGAGAAAATAAGCACCGCCTTCAAATTTACCTGGTCTGTGAACTCTTGTCAATCAGGAAAAACCAAGCTTCAGATTGGATGCTAGTAATTGATGGACATTTTTAAAAGTACTAGTCTTTGTGTATAACTGGCGATCGAGGCGTCCGTGCAATCGTTTGATGCTTACCGCGTAATCCAGCTCGATAAGGAAACGGTTTAGGCTTTTTCATGGAGAGAGAGAGAGAGAGAGAGAGAGAGAGAGTCACACAATAATAGTAGTAAATTTTGCATCCAATTACATAAATTATAATAGAATATAGTAAGTAATGCTTAGAAATGGGTACCATTGATAATAATTATTGTGGATTGTTGAATATGATTTACACGCACATCGATTTTATGCTAAACAGATTAATTATGAGTAAATACATTGTATGTTAATGAAATCTTGTTCACACCCAGTTGAAAACCTCACTAAAGCCGACCGGTTGAAAACATCGGGCAGAGCTCAATTAAGGCAGGTGTGACAGATTATATTTATAGCATACAATTTTAACAATTAAATATAACTACATGATATAGTATGCACATGAATACCATATACACGTTAAGGATTTCTATATTGATATCATTGGTCTTGAATTATGAGCGAAAAATTCTCAAGCGGTACGTTAAACAATAACCATCTTCGTGGCTGTGTATTTTCCCCCCTCCAATCCAAACTTAATTAAAAATTGACGATGATAGAAATTAAAATAAATAAAAACGTATTTACCTGGATAAAACGGCGACCTATCAGAGACACCGACTTGTATCATAATACTTCAAACGAACCACGCTAATATAACCTCGTATCATATGTACTGAATGTTCAATTTCTATTTTAAGACATTCCACTAGAATGTAAAAGGGGAATCCCTTTTTCAAACAGCATTTGAGTTTTTGTGCATTACATGCATTTATCAAACTTCGTATACAATTTATAAAATGTAACCACCCCCCCCCCCCCCCCCCCCCCGTTGGAAAATATTAACCAAAGAAAACAGATTGTTATGTGATATCTTATCACCTATCCCTCCCCTTTCGGTTTAAAAGGTACCATCTATATAGTCGCACCTTATGAAAATTTTCTATCATTCTCTTTTTCTTCTAGAAAAAAATATATCACAAATCTTGCTTCTCATATCTAAGATATCCAAAAATTTAAATCTCTATTTTAGCAAACAAAATAACTTCTAAAACCATAGAAAAATACTCACAATTTTTTTTAAACCGGTATCTTTATAGGTGGGGAAAAAGCCGTCAGTAGTCGTTAAGATAGGGATGCGAATATGAAGAGATTTGATACACCTGTCCCTATATACAGTATCACGTATGCGTTACTATGGTACCATATTAACAGATTAAATATCAATTTTTACATCATGTTAAAACAATTGTGCATTTTATTTTACCCTTTCAGAATGACATCTGATAATTTTCACGCAGAATTCCGAAGAGTTCAGTACAAAAATCGCTGTCATACTATGCATATAAGACTAGTGATATGACTAGTAATATTTGATGAAAAATACTGATCACCTAACCTAAGCATTTCGCCGTGTTGAATAGTACATGGTTGAGTATGACGGGGAGTTATGCTAAAATGTGTGTAGTAACATTGAACACGTAATGACATATAGGCAACAACCAAGAATCATGTGCTGCATAGCTCCTTATAAATGTAGATTGTTCATGGCAAGACTGCGCATGGGCGGATCCAAGAATGCGCCTTTAAAGTTGCAAGAGTTACTGCTCAAGAGCAAGACTGCAGGACGGGTAGCTTCAGTCTTGAGCTTCATTAATTAAAACGGTTTAGTCAAGTCCAGGCGGTTTCAGACACCAGGAGGAGGCTTTGTGGACTTAATACTCTAATTAATTGGTAGCGCCAGTTGATAATCATATTGATATACATATGTGGTCATGTTTTATTATTTGAATTTCTCAGTATGGAATCATAGTTTGATCAATATTATAATTTACAATTACATAATACTACATTGTAAATTGATAACTTTTCAATTTAGACATACATATAGTAAAACTCTGATATAGCGAGTTTCTACGGACACTATAAAGATTCGATATAAGCGTAATTCGCTATACGTTTATAGCGAATTCATAATTAAAATATAACAAATTCATTATAAAACTGATTTGTTCTACACGTATATCAGTTGTATAAGAAAGCAGCAATCGATGTACTTGCGTTTGTATTGTCTCTAAGAGAAATTAAGCCTATGTATTTTCGAGAAGAACTATTCTATACAAGAAATATACACACCGATTTATATATGATAATTTATCTTGAGGGATTATTAAGTCACGCAAGAACATGTCAAAAGAAAAATGTCAACAAAATTATGTGCAATACGTACAAACAGTCTATCTATTTAAAATGAAAAAAATATCGTTATAAAAGGTGATTTTTACGTTCATTTTAAATTCAAGGGGAATATGAATTTACTTCGTTATATCCGTAAATTCGCTATATCCGTGTTCGTTATAAACGTAGATTTTTATATAGAATTTATAAAGAATTTGCCGGGGAAATCGAATTCACTTCGCTATAGCCGTACTTTCGCTATATCTGTGTTAGCTATATTCGAGTTTGACTAATTTTAGTAATTAAATTCACTCTGGTGACAAAGTGCATATATTTTGACTTGTTATTTGTATTTCATAAGTAGACCTATAAGATGATCAACTGACAAACGAGTTGATGGTGCAGGGGTTTCAACAGTCTCGTTTAAAGTCAGCATTTCGCAAATTCTATGGTCGTTATAACGATCTAGTTTGCCAATACAACCTATCATTGGGCAAAAGCCGCAAATGCTGTCTGACGTGTTTCATACCGATTGTTAGGCCGTTCTTGGCACACTGACTTTGACTACGAATAAATCCGTTTACCTGTTTAAGATGTAGGACTTACGGCAGGTGTGACCGGTCGACAGGGGATTCGTACTCCTCCTAAGCACCTGATCCCACCTCTGGTGTGTCCGGGGGTCCGTGTTTGCCCAACTCTCTATTTTGTATTGCTTGTAGGAGTTATGAAATTGATCACTGTTCGTTATCTTCACCTTTCTTGGAAAGGCATTATTAATACACGACGAACTGTCATTAATCTGCTTATCAGGTTTCGAGATCATCTTTAGTAGGACAGAATCAATTATGAATAGAGATAGTTTGCACAATTTCAGCATAATGAAAAATACAAAAAGACTGGTTAAAATAACAAACTTAATTTTAACACTTTAAAAACAATGCTACTTCATATAGATTGTGGATATATGGAAAATCATTGTATAAAAACAGAGAATATAGAAAATATCGGCATAGGATTTATTGCTCTTGACAACAATTTTTAATAGGAAATATAAACTTTTCAAGTATAAAATAGTTTACCAAATGTTTTATTGTACTTGTGAATAAGAGCCCTGTAAAAGATTAATAAAACTTTTGCAAAAAAGAAAAAAAACCGCACACATGACGTCACATGAGGAGAGAGCTATCTTAAATTCCACAATATCCTTTTCAAAAAAAATTTCTTAACATTTTTGTGACTGTTTATAATACTGACTTTATATTTTTGCTTGGGGAATTTCATTTTCACATGTTTGTTTCTGTTTATAGTTTTGTTTTCACAATTCAATTTCAACATTTTTATTTCTGTGAATAATCATTATTCCGGTTTCTTAAAAGTTATGTCGAAAAAGTTATTTCTAAAGTTATTGTAAAAAGTTTATTTTGAAGTGATAACCCATATAAGATCATTTTCCGATCGACAGGGGGCGACGATCAAATCGGCGTATTAAAATATTTGTAAGTGCAGTGAACCATAGTCATTGATATTCCGTCTATGTCCAGATATATAATCAAATAACTTGTAGTCTATTCAAATGATAAAATCCTAGTGCTATTTTGGGTCATATGTGGGTATTCTAGTTATACCCGCACTTTCTAAAGAAAGTTCGGGTATATTGTTGTTACATACCTTGGTCGTATGGAGCGCCAAATTAACATAAACTCAAATAATTGAAGATATCTTCAATTATTTGAAGATATCATCAATTCAATTACATGTATTGCTCTCTTTAATTGAATTAATGCGCGCATTAATTCAATTATTGCTCTCTTCAATTTAATTGATGAGAGCATCAATTTCGTAGAAATATTGCTCGCAATAATTAATTTAGAGCTCGGTATAAATAATTTGATGATCTCTTTAATTCAATTGAAGATATCTTTAATTATTTACAATACTTTTGTATAAGGAATTAATGCGCGCATCAATTCTTTTAAAGAGAGCAACAATTCAATTAAAGAGATCATTAATTCAATTGTGGATATGTTGAATTGAAGATATCTTTAATTATATAGTTGCTCTCTCTAAAAGAATTATTGCTCTCTTCAAATGAATTAAAGATATCATTAATTCAATTGAAGAGAGCAATAATTTAATTAATGAGCGCATTAAATCAATTATTGCTCTCATCATTTGATTTAATACGCGCATCAATTCAATTATTGCTCTCATCATTTGATTTAATGCGCATTATATCAATCATTGCTCTCTTTAATTGAATTGTAGCGCGCATCAATTCAATTGCTGATATCATTAATTCATTTGAAGAGATCATTAATTCAATTAAAGCGCGCATCAGTTCAGCTGAAGAATTAATGCTATCATCAATTCAATTAATGCGCGCAATAAATCAGAATTGAAGATATCATTAATTATTTGAAGATATCTTTAATTAAAATTGTTGCGCGCATCAAATGAATTGATGATATCTTCAATTATTTGAGTTTATGTTAATTTGGCGCTCCATAGGGTCGGAGTGGCCCTAATCTCAGCGAGATTCGACGGGGCTGGATAGCGTCAGTCCAAATATCCAGCCTCGACGACTCTCGCTGAGATTACCCTGGTCCGTCCCTCTGTCACATTTTCTTCTTCCTCAAACTCCTCTTTTATTTTAAACAGTAACCAATTAATCTTTTGGAAAATGATAAGTACTGTCCTGTAGATGTGCGATGCGATTTTGGAAGTTTCAATTTTTACCTGACCGCCGCGGTGGTCTGGCGGTAGAGCGTTTGCCCCGCATGTACATGGTCGGGGTTCGAATCCCGGCCGCGACAGACCTTAGTCGTTAAAACAGTTCCATCGCCAAACGTTCTGTATCGGGTGTGAATGTCACGGGTCCTCGGAGATGACCTTAAAAACGGATGGTCCGTGTCACAGTAGGTGTGGCACGCTCAATGGCCGTAAGCCCCGATCATAAGCCTAAATTTGAAACCCTTCACCGATCTTGGTGACGTCTCCATATAAGTGAAAAATTCTCGAGAAGGACGTTAAACAAGTTTAATCAATCAATATAAACTTGCATGGAGGTTAAAAAAAAAACCCCAAAACAATGTTTTTCTACAAAAACCTGGTTCAAAGAACTCTTACATTTTACCCAGTAGCCAAATTATCTTTATCTGTATGTCAACTTGTCAGATTTATATATGTCAACTTGCCAGATCTTTGTGTCAACTTGTCAGAAATTTTTGTCAACTTGTCATTTATTCAATATCAAGATTCAGGTGGAAATCTGAATTTAAGTAAAAACATGTTAGGTGGACCCCTTTTCGATCCAGTTCGCCTCCATGCACTTGCTGACGCCCCTGCATGTGGTGGCGGAACTATGCCACCATAACGGTGTCCTGAAGATTCAGAATTTTCATTTTCCTACAAACACCGCTGTGCTTAGCCAAATCATCTTTTGGAAGATGATTGGTAGTGTCCTGTTGATGTGAAATAACAAAATTTTCATTTTCACTCTGGGGCCCAAAAATTGGGGTGGTAAAACGACATTTTAACTAAAAAAGAAAGAACCCTGGTTCCCAGAACTCTTCTAACAATTTAAGCATTATCTACATCATCTTTTGGAAAACGATTGACGGTGTCCTGTAGGTTTACAATAAATATTTGGTATTTTCATTTTCACCCCCCCCCCATTCCTCTTATATCTTACACAGTAGCCTAATCATATTTTGGAAGGTAATAAGTGGTGTCATATAGATGTGCAATAAGGTTTCAGGATTTTCATTTTCACCTAGAGGCCAATTGGGGGTTGTAAAAAGATTTTATCTTAATAAAAAAACCTCTTACCAGTAGCCAAGTCATCTGTTGGGAGATGATTGGTGGTGTTCAATGTAATTTTGTACCGTTTGTAAGCTACATGTTCTGGATTAAGATTTTTGAAGATTAAATGTACATGTATATTGTTCAGTAGTGTATCATATGATCGACATGTCTGGGCAGTGCCTGAATCTTTGGACCAGGGGTCATGGATTTTTCAATATCAGTAAAAGCCTCCTTGCTTATCATACCCATGTATCCTGTTTCACTCCTAAAAGGAATGAAATCCTGTTTCAGTTCCACTCCTAAAGTCTATGTGGAGTGCCAAATGTACTTACACTCAAACAATTGAAGATATCCTCAACAATTCAAGATCTCTTCAAATAATTAATGATATCTTCAATTCTGAATTATTACATGCATTTATGGCAAGCCCTTTTACTATTTATTCGAAAAATAAGATATCTCTTTGAATTAAAGAGATATCTCTTATTTTACAGAGATATCTTTTTAAAATGAGAGATATCTCTTAATTTTAAGAGATATCTCTCTAGATAAGAGATATCTCTTTCACTTAGAGAGATATCTTTCATTTAGAGATATCTCTTTCACCTAGAGAGATATCTCATTTATCTTTAGAGATATCTCTTACACTTAAAGAGATATCTCTTTCACTTTAAGAGATATCTCTTTCACGTAGAGAGATATCTCTTATACTTTAAGAGATATCTCTTTCACTTAGAGAGATATCTTTTACTTTGAGAGATATCTCCTTCACTTAAAGAGATATCTCTCTAAGAATTCCTAGAAAGATATCTCTCAAAGTATAAGAGATATCTCTTTAATCGTTGAAAAAGAGATATCTCTCAAAGAGAAAGAGATATCTCTTTCCAATATTCTTATTAGTTTGAATACTTAAGTACTCCTCCCTAAAACGGAAGCCCGCCAAAGAAAATCTTACCATGATGGCTGGGATGTTGCTAAAACGCGGATCTAAAGAGATATCTCTTTATATTAAAGAGATATCTTTTTGAAAATTTAAAGAAATATCTCTCTAACTTAAAAGAGATATCTCTTTTTACATCAATAGAGAGATATCTCTCAAAGAGAAAGAGATATCTCCCAAGTGTAGAGATATCTCTTTTGTTTAAAGAGATATCTCTTTAGACAACAGATATCTCCCTAGCGTAAAAAGATATCTAACTTACAGAGATATCTCTTTAACCAATAAAGATATCTCTCTTATTTAAAGAGATATCTTATTTTATGAATAAATAGTAAAAGGGCTTGCCATATGCATTAATTGAATTGTTGATAGCATTAATTATTCTGCTGAATTGATGAGAGCTAAAATCACATTGTTGCTCTCTTCAAATGAATTTATGATATCAACAATTGAATATTGATGCATACTACAATTCAATTGAAGAGAGCAATAATTCAGTTAATGCAATCATCAATTAATGTGCACATTTAAAAACTGAATAATTGCTCTTGATGTGCACAACAATTCCTTTATAGAGAGCAACTATATAATTGAAGCCATCTTCAATTCAACATATCCACTATTGATTAATGATATCTTTAATTGATTTGTTGCTCTCTTTAGAATTGATATGCACATTGATTAATTCATTATACAAAAGCATTGTAAATAACTAGAGATATCTTCAATTGAATTAAAGAGATCATCAGACTATTTATACAGCTCCAAATTTAATTTTGTGAGCAATAATTCCACACATTGATGTGCGCATTAATTCAATGATTGCATCAAATCAATTATTTTTCTCATCAACTGAATTAATGCATGCATCAAATCTGATGTGCAAATATCTCCAATTATTTGAGTTTATGTTAATTTAGCACTCTATAAGGCTGAGAGGGCCTCAAGAAGGTCACTTGCATATCTTAGGTGATGTAAAATTCATATATTGAATTCAGATTTTGATTTTCACATGTAATGTCACAAATAGAGTGGTTAAACAATTCTATGACCAAATAACATACACCCACTTTTTGTCATTCTGATATTTGTATTCACATAAAGGAAATGATGTTTATCTACAGTATTTATTAAACATTATAAACAAGCAATAATAAATTAAATATCAAAGTACATACATCTAGCACGTGTATAATACACAGTTAATACTGGTATGTCAGTGAGTTATAAAATGTATAAAATCTCTAAAACATGATACAAGTATGGACAAAACAGAAAGAAAAAGAAAAAACCCATGTAAAACACAAAATTGGGTCTACGAGGACCATATTGTTTGGTTTATAATAACTTGTGTTTTCTTTATGCTCATTTATATAATTTAATTAACATTTGATATCTAGAGATGTAAAAAAAAAAATAAAAATTAAAATACCTCCTGCCAATAAAAAATCAGGATTTTAGGTCATCAACTTTATGAAAAATATTAACTAGGATTCAATAAAAAACCATCCAGTAACCAAAACCTCTCCTTAAAAAAAAAAGGGGGGGGGGGTAGTTAACAAATTAAATGTACATTTGTTCCTTTCACAACATATTTGTAAATTATAAGATACAAATTCTTTATATTAATCATAAGTAAAATGAAAACTGACACAGGACAATTTAAGTACAAATATTCAAAACTAAAATACTGTACATTTTACTACCGAATTTCTTTGAACTTCTAAATTACAAGCACTGCAATGTTACTGACAGAAGCAAATTAAAATTCTTATGACTTTGACAAATGATCTAGCATTAGAGTCATGTCACACCCCAGGGTCAAACCAATTGTTTGAATGTTGTTTTGTGTCCCCTTCACAAATTTTTCATTAATATTGACTATTGAGACATCATCATTATTTAGATGGAGTGCCACAAAATTTGAACTAAAGGCTGGTGTACTATCAGTGAGGGTTCTTTATGGTGCCAATGCTTACTTTGACCTCTGTTTTAATATGCCATAGCCAAAGACCCAATGGCGTGGCCTTTACTTCTAATGCTGGCAACTTGACGAAGAAACATTCACTACCTATTTTGAACGTTTTAAGTTTGATGCAGCATCAGGATTGAGAATCAAACGCCTGCCTTTTGGTTGCACACCAACCACTAGGCTACAGCAACCAGTTTAAGGTCTTAATGAGCTCTAGATACAATAATTCTAACACTGCAAAGATACAGAGCTTTAGCATGAATTACAAGTGACCTTGAAATTGTCAAGATAACCTTGGTATAAGATCAGGTGATCACATGCAACCTTTATTTGCAGTGAAAATGTGTATTAGTTTCTCCTCTAAAAATATTGAATAGGCGAGAATGTTCTATCTTTTCTTGACCTTGGACCAGAATTAGAACAATCTTGTGTTATTAGTAGCCATTGAGTAAAGTGTGAACACTTTATCTTTTTTTGTTGTAAAGATATGGCCTGGACAAAAATGGCATACTTTTTCTCCATAGACCTTGACATTGTCCAAATTACTTTGGAAAAGAATCAATTCATCCACAAGGCATAAGCAAGCTTTGTGTCATGTGTGACAGAGTAAGGCTTTTTCTGCTTTAAATACATGTACATGGTCTTATTTTTCCCAGTGATCTAATCAAAATGAACTTGCACTAGGATCAGGCCTCATTTTCATGTCACGAACAACCTCTGAGTCAAGTGTGAATCTCTTCATGCTACAAACTTGTGACCTGAATTGTTTGCATGCATAGAAAAATTATAAAACAGAATCTTAAAATACTCCTAAATTGTTTAAGAATTCAATGAATAAATCTGGAAATGCTAAATGCATAGGCATACAACATTTCCACAATTATTTTTTTTTGGGGGGGGGGATCAATCAACAGCACTGAATTCTTTTTTATATTCAATCATTAATGTCAAAATATCTCATATAAAAAAAATTCTAGAGTTCAATCTTATATCTACCCTCAAACTTCATTGTGGTATCACAGCTTCAAGAATTGTTTCAAGGATAAATTACAGGAAGAATTCTGTAAAATAAGACAATTTTTCAAAATTCCCCATTGATTTTGGTAAAATGTGATATTTCACTAGTTCATAATGGATTGAAAAACTCAAATGTTTATGGTTTTAAACTCGCCAAATAAATCTACTCATGAATGGTTTATACTTGGTCTAGTAATTGCGCTTACATGAAAATGATTTCACATAAATGTAGCTAGGACAACTACAGGTAAAAAAAAAACACTAATAAAATATTCAAAGCTTTTTTAACATAATATTAAAAAAATAATAATTAGAAGTCCTTAAACTTCATATAACAAAAAATTTAAAACATCCTAAACACTTTATAAAGGTTCCTTATGAGCTGAACTTATACTTCAAACTGCTTATGGAGTGTCATTTAAAATGTATATACATGGAACCTAACAACTAAACTAAACTGAATTACAATAATAAATAAATAAAAAAAATTCTAGCCATTTGATGAAGGAGAGGGTAGGGGGAACGAAGTCTTTACAATTCCAAAAGAATTAGAACATATCGTGAGCAATTGCGTAGACTGTGAACATTGAATCACAACTTTTCTTTGGTACTTGCATGATGATTAGGCAATATTTGGAATTTTTCTTCTAAATCAAATAAAACGCGGATACCATTCTGCAGTAATGTAGACCCTTTTCTTCAATCAGTCAAATACAGTAGAAATATTAGTGTTAAAAAGTGTAAAGTTCCGACAAACCCTATCAAAACATACTTTGTATAAAAAAGGGAAATCACTTCCATCATGACGGTATTCTAGAATGAAATGTAGAATATATTATCACTCTAATCCACCCTCTGAAATGAGTGTTTCATCAATTTGTCTGTTGACACCAAAGGTGATCATAAATTTACCATAATTTACAAAACCACAATTTACTATGTCAGCACAAATGAAATGAACAAAAAGCGGAATGAATTAAGTTTGACATGGTTAGGAAATGTTAATTATCCAGCTGTGTGTGCACCTTGCACAAAAATGTATAAATATTTGTCTGGATACACAATTCACTGTAACAAATGTGGTTAAATCACTTTATATTCCATTCAGATTATGGAAAACTAGGCATGTGTTATCTCTTGAATACAGTACATGTCTTTATCAGAGCAAGGTATAATATTGGATGTTTTAAAGAGCGGAGTTGAAAATGACAGAGAAAGACAATTTCATCTAAATTAAACTAATGATGTCTTCAAGGCACAATAAATATCTATCTAATGAAATGTACAATTCATCTATTGTATGGGAGATGGTGTATTCTTGTTTCATATTTTAGATGAACTCCATCAGTCTAAATAATATTTTTATACCTAATACATCCTATTCAAAAGGATAGATTAATTATTTTGAATTATATCGTCATGTAAAACATCAATGACTCACTGTCTGAGAGAAATGCAGGTGTTTGTAATATTGGAATTATCAAACACTTTCAGACAAATGGCAGCACAGTTGCAATCCAGGAAAAAATGAAATTAGTAAAAGTCATCTATAAAATACACTTCATTCATCAGATCATTATCATGAAGAGCTATGAATTTTTTTGAAAGAAAACAGAACATTCACATAAAAATAATTGAAGTTAAGCACCATACATTACAATGACTGGAATCTTACACCACATATATCACGTTCAGTACTTATCAGTTGTTCTTGTGGTTTTTATAGGGCTAAGTGACATATCCAGGTCATCTGTGGAATCAAAAAGCCTCTTTTTCGGTTCAGGCAGGAAGGAGTCTGACCGTGAGATGTCGCCTACTGTGGACGTATTGGAGAGGTAGCTGTTGCCTTTGGCACTGGACTCTCGTACTGGATCCAGGGACTTGGACACCTGGTAGGAGGGGTAGGAAGATGTTGGGGGCAGAATGGTAGTAGATGATGTGGTAGATGAGTGTGATGATGAGAATGTAATGCTCGAGGTGACAGAGGTCTGTGATGATGTCATGTAAGAGGAGGAATTGTACCTTCCCTTGCCCCGGTCATCCAAGGTTGAACCACCTGTCAATGATACAGAATTAGGTAAGCTGCTAGATACATAATTGGTGGCGACAGTTGAGTCATAGCGACCCAGGTCGTTATCATAGGCATGCACAGGTCTGCTATCAACATTATAAGAAGCACCGGCAGAATACTGATCACCCATTGAAGAAAACCTCTGATTGGCTGTGAATGTGTCAGAATCTTTATCATTTAAAGGAAAATCTACACTGTTTGACCTGGTATGAAGTCTGTTTGACAATGGAAGATCAGTTATGTTTGACTTGTTTCTGGGATTTACTCCTATGTCAAAATCAGTGTAAGAAAAACTAGCCTTGACTGGACCCCTTGTACCAACAACACTTGTGGAGTTAGTAAATTTATTAGTAGAAACAGCATCCAGTGCATCTTGTCTGGGAACAAATGAGCTGGTGTACTTATTATGTTCCAGGAAAGGAGGGGGGTTAGCAGTGGAAGATGATAGTCCCATTTCTGATGGATAAGAAGATGATGAGGGATGAGGATAGGATGGTGGTCTCTGTGAAATCACTGTGCTCTCAGATGTGAAGGACTCTAGACTGGCAGTTGCAGATGGTGCATTACCCTTAGCTTGCTGGTAGGGAGCAGAATTAAGAGCAGCAACAGATGTTCCCAAATCTGACTGTGACCTGGTTCTTACTGGTTTTGGTGGCAGAGAAGAGGGTAGATATCGACTGGATCCAGCTGCATCAGAAGAAGGCACACTAGACATACCTTGTCTATCTCCTGGTCTGTATTTACCAACAGCATCCATATTGGAGGAAAAGGCTGGCAAACTAAGCCTTGATTTGTAGCTGCTGTTTGGAATATCTTCTGCTGTGGCAAATTTACCAGACTGTGTTGAGGACTTGGACGGCATAAAAAGATTGTCAACAGATGGGCTACGACTAAAAGCACTTTGTGACAATGGACGTAGGGAAGTTGGCATGGTTGAAGTAGAGATGTCATCAGAACTTTTCAGTCTGCTTGAAGTTTGTGTGATGGAATTGTAAGTGGACGGATAAGAAGCAGAGCTATAACGGCTTGATAAGTCATTCTGAACGCCAAAACGATCATTTTGGGATAAAACGTCTTTTGATGAGGAGTACTGGTCTGCTCCAAATTTGTCATTTTCTCCTGAAACTGTATATCTGTCGTTGACTGTGGACTGGTATCCACCAACTTTGTCCCAGTCTGAAGTTTTCAATGAATCTATAGCACTGGGTTTGTAGGTGGAGATGTTGGAATTCGTGATTGTAGAGTACCCACCAGAAGTGGATGGTTCTAAAGATGATGTTGGAATGTCACTGTAGGCAGAGGAACTGCTTGAATATCTTGTGGACGGAATGTCTGACCGTGAAGCACTGGTTCTTGGAATGTAATCATCAGATGAAGAGTAAAACTTTGATGAGGTGTATTTACTGTCAGGAAGTGACCTGACCTGATCAGTTGATTTTGTGTCGGAGAAAAGTGGATCTGACTTGTATGTGTCTTTCACTCTGAAATCATCCAAATATTCATCATCCACTTTGTAATTGTCTTTTCTGGAACTTGAGTAAGTTGTTGGTTGGGTTCCCAAACTGACTTTTTTTTCAGCCCTGTTCAACAGTTTCATACAATCAGTAAAATCTGGAGTGATGGAAATATCCAAATCATCCAACTCGGATTGAATGGCTTCAGTATCATCCAGTACTTGATCATAACTATCACTCTTTCTGTATTTAACTGGATAGTCCAGGTCAAAACTTTCATTCCTCTTAAAGGAGTCTGTTTCATACTTTCCAGATGAATACTTGTAGTTGTGGTTGTCGTCCTTGGTTCCTTTGGAATCTTGGGAATACTTGGACAAGTAAAAGTCATCTTCATCTTCTAGTCTTGTAGATTTTACTTTTCTGCTTTCAAGGTAACTGTCATCAAGAGAACCTGGTTTTGAAAGACTAAAGCTGTCATCCCCATTGGACAAGGTGGTCTTCTTGCCATTCTTTAGTACACCTTTAATAGGAGAGGGCGATCTCCCATTTGAACTGTTCCGATTTCCTTTTAAGGGACTCGGCATTTCCAAATCGAAAGACACAGTTTCATTTCTTGGCAGATCAAAGGTAACTCTTTTAGCATTTTTTCCAGCACCATTTTTGTCATTTGTTTTATAATCATGCACATCAGAGGTGCTATAAAACTCACCATTTAGGTAATCTCTCTGACTAGATTTATACTCTCCTTCATCTGAGAACAGTTGTCGCTTGGAGGGAAGATTGATATCCACACCATGCTGTGAGGACAGTGGGTCGTCAATGGAACGTTTAATGGATAACGATGAAGTCCTCAAGGACGGATCATCAAGACTGTGTTTGCTAGACAGTAAGGAAATCCGGGACTGGGAGGAGTAGTCAGACTTCCGTTTACTCCTGTAGCTGTCCAGCTCTTCATTCAGTTCCTCAATCAGTTTGTCACTTTTCTCCAGAGCTTTGTTCAGCTGATTGACTTCTTTCTCATAAGTTTGGATCTTGGCTTCAAGTGTTGCAACAGTGTATCTGCCATACCTGTAAATAAATCCATGATTGTGTAGTAAAACTCAAAATTTTATTTCCTTGTTCTTAAACCCAAGAAAAGTCTTTTCAATACAAACAAGACTTTGCTACCGGCTGAATTTTTATCATCTTCGAAATAAAGGCTGACCTTCGATCAAGCTCCGGTGAAAGCATGCACTAGTGCATGCTTATCAATTAAAACTTTTTTTATAACACCTGCTGAGAATCTAATATGGATTTTTGATAATGAATACAAAGAATTTTTGCTCTTGCTTGGAGAATTCATTTCTGTGAACAGTAAAAGAACATATCTATAATTAGATTTATAGATATGTACAACATGAACTTTATCATTATTATCGAAATGAGACACAGTATAACCTAGTAATTGTTTGTTTATGATGATTTAAAATACTGTTGTGGTTTAACTGTGCATTAATGATTATCACGAATACATACTTTGTTTTAAACCAGTGTTTAAAATATATACTTGTAAGTCAAAATGCCTTCTGGGCCCTTGGTTGGTCAATAAAATATCTTGTGACTTTGTTTTTTAAAGTTTTTTTCCCTCAGATTAAGTGTAATACTAATAATATTATTTTGATATGTAAATTTTGAAGACACTACTTGACTAATTTTCGGAGACTAGTACATTGTATTACTTCTGCAGCTTGTTTCAGGGTCTCACATTATTTGCTGATAAAACAAAGTGAAAGATCTGATATGCACATAATTACAGCTTCAAAGGTGAAAAGTACAATGCATTTTTCTTCTGAAAGTGAATGTGAGAACTTCACCTGTTAATTAGAATGCCAGAAAAAGCTAAGATCTATGACTATCATGACATCATTTGCTGTGGCATGCATTTAATATGTTCCCTCATCTGACATGCTGAACCTTACCTGTGTGGTGATCGGTTTCCTATTTCTTGTCGTAGTTTTTGATTCTCTCTGTTTAGGTTTATATTTTCGTCTTTCAGTGAGTTGTTTTCCTGTAATTGTTTAATATAAAAGGAATTAAACTTTATAAACAATTACCACATCAGTACTTATTTTAAGGTAATTATAATCTATAGTAATTGGACCAGATGCACTTTAAATTAGCACTTCTGCAAGGTATGATAATTCATAACAGAGAATTCCATATTGAAGTGTAATAAAAATTAGCACTATTGTTTCAAAACTAAAGGATTCTGGCAAAAATTCAGTACACACACATATGCCATACAGTATACAGGGATTTTCCACACCATTTTGGGAATGGGGCCTGGGCCTTTGGAATTGGGAATTTTAACGGCATTTTGTCCACATTGGGAATTTTTAAAATTCCCAGTACAATAGTGAATACAACATATTTCTTAAAATACACTAGATTTCATGGAAATTTTACTTATCTTACATTTTGTTTTTCATTGCAATCTGGGTTAAATAAACACTTAAAACTCTTTTTCAATGGTTCATGAACTGACTGAACACCAGCTTTCCAATTTCCACGTGGACCATCCAGATCTCATGTGGCTCTTAAAAAAATGTCAGGAAGAGAAAATAGAAAGCATTGTCCCCGTTTTACTTACATCATGGCTAATAATATTGTGTATTTATACTTTTGAACACTAGTTGATAAAAAAATTCATAGAAAAAAAAAAATCAATGGAAATGTCAAAGTATAAGGAAATTAAATTAAAGTTGAATCAAATTTAGTTTTAATCATAGAGTTTCAATACATATTGTATTGCTGTGAAATTTAATTGACATAAACAGTCCAACCATATGTATATAAATTTTTTAAATCATGATCTAATTCATCATGAAACTCTCTGTGATACTATCTATGCCAATACACTTCAGTATGAAAAGCACCAGGCTTGGGAAATTATATTTTCATATCCAATAGAATCATTTTGTAAAGTAAATATATCTCTGAATATACATATATGTTAATATTATTGATAATAGTAAGCTAAATCTTAACTAATGCTACTCTTTACAATGCAGCATACAATATCATCTTTTCTGGTGATTAGACTCTCCAAACGAAGTTCACACTAAAATACATTCTAACTATATGATATTTACCTAATAACTCTCAGATAGGTTAAGGAAATGGATACAATAAGTAAATCAACATTATAGCACGTATCAATCAAAAAGAAAAATGGAGGAAATTCGGATTTATCGAAAAGTTGCCGGTATTTCTAGAGTGTTTTAAAAAATGAACAATGATGGTAGTGCTGCTATACTATTTATATGGAGAAAATTTGAAGATAATAGAATCATGTAACTTGTAATTCTCGAAGACAATGATCAATTTAGTTAATTACTGCACTTCAGGTGGACCGACGGACCAACATTTCAAGCAGGCTAGACCTTCCGACCTTTTGGTTATCATGGGCCTCCAGTCGAACCAATAAATATATTTTTTCCTTTAATAACTCATTCCCTGAATCTTCCCCTTTTCCTTTCACAATGTTGCAAAACGAGACAATTTTTATTTGACTAAAATTGGGAATTTTTGGTGACAAATTGGGAAAAAATACTACTATTTTGCTTTGGGAATGGGACCGAATTTTGGCCCCCTACAACAGGGTGGAAAATCCCTGGTATATGAAAATGTATATCAATTCATATTTCAAAATTTACACTTCAATGTATACGTTTGCACATTTTGCTTCATAGTCAATTTTGATACATGTGCCTCCTTAATTAATTAAATACCTGTTTGACCCGACTGAGTTCAGACTTGACTTTGTCGTACAATTTCTGTGCATCCTGTAGTTTCTTGTTCAAAACAAGTACTCCACTGGCATCTGAATGCTTCAGCTCATCTCGAGGTCCTAACTGTTTTGTACTTCTTTGAACCTGCTGTTGTAAAACTTCATTTTCTGTCCTGAGCAGCTGTACTTCTTCTGTTAGTCTTTCAAATTCCTCCTGAAAGTTTTTGATACATTACATCTTTTAAAGTCTTTTTGTTGGACAAATTTTTGTACTTTAATTTATAGCATAACATAATCTGTCAAAATTGCAATACATGTGTGTTTATAAGGCTATAAAAGCAAATTACAGTACAGATTAAATATACAATGTACTAGTACTAAGTTTAAATTCAACAAGATGTAAATGTGCTGTGAGTCTGATATGAACTTACTTCAGGTGCACAATCACTTGACATTTACCCTTAAAGTGTACCTGTATTGTTTAATTCAAGAATAGCCATTACATGTATAAAATTTCAAGAAGCCCATAGGCCTTAATGGTTACCTAAGTATGCATATTTTTCACTCTTAAGAATTCAATGTGTTAACTATGTGCTTTTTACACTTCTCCCAGTCTGACTAAAGCCAGCATGTTCTATGGTATGGTCTTATTTAAAAATCCATAGCAATTGGTAACTGCATTTACACCACAAATAAGAATTTTTTTGATTTTTCTGTATTTTAAAAGAAAGAAGTGAAGTTAAAAGCATACATGTGTATCTAATTATATACATGTATTAGTGCATTTAAATCTGTGCTTCTTTCACTAAAACAAGTGTGTTGTTACAATTGTAAATAAATCAAATTTGTTTGAAAACAATGAAGTAGAATATAAATATCATGACCTTTTAAATTGGCCTAAAAAAAACTAGTAATGACCAATCTATCTTTCAAGAAGGCATCAACATGGAGACAATATGTTTTGAAGTTGTTACTGTTAAAATTTGTGACACTTCATCAAAAGCTGGTGATGTACAAGTGACTCTCAATGACTCGAACTTCGATCTCTCTAAGTTCTTGACCTCAATTTTTTTCTCTTTATATAACTAAGCAAACTTACTATTGATCTCTTGAACATTCGATCTCTTGAAGTGAAATTTGGGTCTCGTAAAACATATTTAATAATTATCGTTTTTCACTCTCGAAATCTCAAAGTGGTGGTAGCATATGTGTACCTTCACTCAAGCATATAATTATTTCCGTATTTGATTTGACTTTAATCTCTCGATCCCTCAAAATTTTATCAAAGTCCCTTGAACTTCGAGTTATCAAGAGTCACCTGTATATACATGAGTGAAAAATTCTCCAATGGAAAAATAAAACAACATCCAAACATCTCTCTCTCTCTCTCTTTCTGACACATAAACTTTTGAAAATTTGTACTTGTTGTTTTAAATGACTGTCAACTTGTCAAGTGTAGAATCTAACTTTAATGAATATATCAGTGAAGTTCCATCGAGATGTGATATCAGAAAGTTCTAACAACACCTTCGTAGCGAGTCCATTCATATGAACACATATCAGACAAAGTAAAGCTTTATACGTGACCACCAAGCATTTGGGCAAAATGAAACAAAATGCATTTACAGAAAACCTTGTTTAATCCTAATATGCTCAGTACCAAAACAATCCATAGATTGTACACAGTTTAAAGACCCAAAAATAATACTGTATGGTTTCTTCACAGATTACTGGATGTGACTGGAGCTCATCTAAGGTCATTGTTATTTACCTGGACAAAAGATCAGGGTGTTGTCTATACTTTTGATATACACATGGTTTCTGTGGTCATAGTGTTTGTATGGTGGTTGTATCCCTAACAGTAGCTGACACACAGTCTATATGCATGGTTTCTGGTTTCATGGTTTCATGGTTTCACAGTCTATATGCACACCCATGGTTTCTGTGGTCATAGTGTTTGTATGCACCCCCATGGTTTCTGGTTTCACGGTTTCATGGTTTCACAGTCTATATGCACACCCATGGTTTCTGTGGTCATAGTGTTTGTATGGTGGTTGTATCCCTAACAGTAGCTGACACACAGTCTATATGCACCCCCTTTCTCTCTTAATCTCTCTCTTATTCTCATTCATTGGCTGAATGGAATAATTCCTTTTATAAAATATTATAGATCGAGCTATCATAAAGTGATAATATAAATTGACTGCCATGGTGGCCGAGAGATTAGAGCATTCACCCCATATGCGGAAGGCCGTGGTTCGAATCCCGGCGGCGACAGACTTAAGTCGTTAAAACAGGTAGTGACAGTTCTATCGCCAAACGCTCGGTATCATGTGTGAATGTCACGGGTCCTCAGAGATGACCTTAAAAATGGATGACCAGTGTCACAGTAGGTGTGGCACGCTAAAGAACCCTCACTGCTCAAGGGCCGTAAGCACTGAGCATAGGCCTAAATTTGAAGCCCTTCACTGTTCTTGGTGACATCTCCATATGAGTGAAAAATTCTCAAGCGTGACGTTAAGCAAGATACAATCAATCAGTATTAAAGTTACAAGTGTTTAGAAATCAAAGTGCAAATTATTGTTTGATTTCTGATTGTGTAATTTATAATACATGTACATGTATATAGAGGAAAATAAATACAATTATATTCAAATTTCATAGTTCAGGGGACTTTAAAAAAAATGAATTACTAGAAAATAGCAGTTATGTACAAGTCAATGCTATCAAAACTCTGGTATACTGGGCTTCCTCAAGATCTAAAGAATGCTAGTAATTATTGGTCGATATTGTTATCATGGGTAGTTGCAGACCACAGTCTCTGCAGATGTCACTTTACCCGAGATCTATTGTTACATGTAAATGTTTGAATGACAGGCGAATTACCATTGATCACAATACAGGTAAAATTTGGGGGTCTTAACTTAGAATTGGGTCTTTATAACAACAAAATTCAACAATGGTGTTGAAATATGTTCATGTTTTACACAACATTTTGATTAGACTGATGACAAGAGTTACAATATTGATTTTGGAATAAAACAATTTACTTTTGAATTGATTGATTAATTGTATCTTGTTTAATGTCTCTCTCGAGAATTTTTCCACTCATATGAAGACGTCATCAAGACCGGTGAAGGGCTTCAAATTTAGGCATTGCTTGGTGCATTGAGCAGTGAGGGTTCTTTACTATGCCACACCTACTGTGACACGGAACATCTGTTTTTAAAGACCCAAAAAAAAACACCTTATGGTTGCTCCACGGATGACTGAATGTGGGTGGAGCTTATCCATGGTCAATGCTATTTACCTGGAATTTACCTGGCCAAGAGATCAGTTGTTGTGTATATTTTTATGATATACACAGGACATTTCTCAGGTTATTACAAATTATGCTTAGTGTCTTGATTTGTGCAAAAAAAAAAATAATTAAAATTTCTACCTACATGCATACCGCATTTCTATTTCCTGTAAACCTTCAAACTTGGTCATATTTATGTATTGCAAATGACAGGTTTAGCCCATTTCTAAACCTTTGCTTTTTAAAACTTCTAATTAAATTGTTATATATCGTATATAAATAATTTCCTAAATATAATATTACCCAGCGTTTCCGGGCACTTCCTGGTGTCCTGGGAGTTCGCGGTGTCGTGGGTGTAGTAGGTAAAATATCCATGTTTCGAGAGAATAAATAAATCCAAGTAGATCTGTGTACATGTACAATCAAATGAAGAATGATCAAGATACCCCTCAATATGGGCCGTCTGTAGGGTTTCTGTAGCTGTAGTGTTTGAGTAATGGTGGTATCCCAAACAGAAGCTGACACGAAGTCTACCCCCCTCCCCTTCTCTCTTTCTTTAGGGTTTCTGTGGACGTAGTGTTTGTGTAATGATGGTATCCCAAACAGAAGGTGACACATAGCTAGTCTATCCCCCCCTTTCTCTCTCTCCCTTACTCTCAATCATTGACTAAATGAGTAATTATTGTCATACGTATGCAACACTATTGCCATGCCATATTATTTCATCTATATTATTGCTAGTTTTACACATCTCTCTCTCTTTATAAATGTAAAACCGTGATAAATTATAAATAGCTCAATAACTCTCTCTCTCTCTCTCTCTCTTTATCTTTATAAATATAAAGCCGGGTTAAATTATAAATAGAAGTATCTCATTAACTCTCTCTCTCTCTCTCTTTATAAATATAAAGCCGTGATAAATTATAAATAGAAATATCTCAGTAACTCTCTCTCTCTAAATATAAAGCCGTGATAAATTATAAATAGAAATATCTCAATAACTTATTTATGCTTTTTTACTATTGTTTAATTTCTGATTGTGTAATTTATAATCCATGTGGTATCTCAAACATAAGCATTTTTTTTAACTACTGTAACAGTTTTACGCATGGGCAATATAACCATTATACATGTTGATGTGCTGCGCCAATAAAGAATAACTTGTGTTTGTTTGGTTTGTTTTTTATTATTATTGTTTGATTTCTGATTGTTTAATCTATAATACATGTACAAAGATGGAGAGAGAAAATACGATGATAAATTGCATTGTGTAGGGGACGTTAGAAATTAAAATATTCTAGGTGCTAGTCAATGCTATCAAAACTCAGGTATACTGGGGCTTTCCTTCAGATCTGAAGACTGCAGGTCATCATTAGCCATGATTGTTATCAAAACATCTTTCTCAGGTAGCTGTAGACCATGGTCTCTGCAAATGTCAATCAACCTAAGCTCTATTGTTAAAAGTTTGATTGACCAGTGGCTTATCATTGATCACAACACAGGTAAAATTTGGGGGCGTTAACTTAAAGTTGGGTCTTTAAGGTAATCTCCTAGGACCAGTGACATTCACACCTGATGCCAAGTGTTTAACTATAGAACTGTCACTACCTGTTTTAACAACTTAGGTCTGTCGCAGCTGGGATTTGAACCCAAGCCTTCTGCATGTGGTGTAAATGCTCTAACCTCTTGATCACTGCGGCGGTTCTTTTGAACTGAAAGTTATGTAATTGAATAGGAATTAAATAATGAAGTGGCTATATCATTCCAGCTTAAATATTTTTCCTACCTCATATTCTTTGAAGAGGAGATCAAATCTCGCTTTCCGCAGGTCTGGATTACTCATTTTATCTTTCTCATCAGGACCATGGCTTACTCCACCTGTAGAAATAAAATGAACTAGAAAACTGAATCAGTCTGGAAGGGTCTTGCTGAGAAGTTAATTCATATACATGTACCGATACTAATGACAACATTGCAAAATGAGTATATGATGCAAAATACGAGGAATATAATCTGATGAAAAATATCTGAATACAATTGTAAACTTGACCTTTGACCTAATCACCCCAAAATCTGTAGGTGTCTTCCTTTAGTGGTCAACTACTTTGTACAAAACATGACCAACTACTATAGAATATGAAAGCTTGTTGTTGAAATCTGTTCAAGACAATGAGTCACCACAAAAGGATGACAAACAGAGAAGCAGACACCCACAATCTATCTAGATGTCCTCCTTTAATAAACAACTGACTTTCCATGCAGTGTAAAAGCTGCGTGTTAAAAACTTTTCAAGATATTGTATCACAATGAAAATGTATCAAACTTGGATTGAAGGTACATGTATGCTTTGACCATGACCTCACGACAACAAAATATATCATAACTGTCTTTCTTCAAACATCAATTACATAAAGTATAAAAGTTCTATGCTCAACTTTTTTTGTCACAATGAAAACATACATATAAACTGAATGAGTTGAAGGTCTTTTGTGACCTTGACCTTTGATTCATGACCACAAAATAAGAAGATCTCTTCCTTTGATAGTCAACTACCTTTCAACAAATTATGAAATCTCTATGTTGAAAGATATTCAAGATATGGTGTCACAATGAAAGAAATGATAGATGGATAGACAATGCGATTCCTGTAGGACATTCGAGAACAACATGCAAATTCAGTCTGAGAAACAAAGACACCTTACATTTGGCAGAAATGTATGATAAGATATGGAATAATCTTACCAGCAATTCTTTTAACAGGGTTTGCTGGATTAATGGGTGTTCTGCATGCTGGACACTGCTTATTTCTTTGTAGCCAAACATCCATACAACCAGAACAAAACACATGGTTGTTCGGGCATAAAACTGGTTGTTTTACCTGAAATAAATTAATCTCAACTTTGTAAAAGATTGCATAATTGTGGTATGACTGATTTCTACTCTAAGTAAAGAAAAAGATTTCCAATACAACTATATAAATTATACACATCAATATAATTCTAATATACACCTATCATGAAGACACAATACATGGAAGGATTGATTGATTAAATAGTGTTTAACGTCCCTCGCGAGAATATTTCACTCATGTGGAGACCTGCTGTGACATGGGGCCTCGGTTTTTGCGGTCTCATCTGAAGGACCACCCCATTTAGTTGCCTCTTACAACATGCAAGGGGTACTGAGGACCTATTCTAACCCAGATCCCCATGGACTTACATGGAAGGAAGTACATTGAAGACCTATGAGTCAAGAACCTCTTTAATGGTTTAGACACAAAAGGTGACTTGTGGGTTCATTGATATACATGTATGTGACCTGGATTTCCTGTAATAGCATTTGATAATTAACACAATGGAAAACCATTCTAAATCTAAATGTTTTCAGTTAACAATGGTGGTGTTGTACATGTATCTGGTTGGTAGGTGACAAAATGGACAGCTGGACCTCATTGTACTTTGAACCTTTGCAACAATACTGATCCCAATTAATCTGAATCGTTGTTCATCTCCTGAGTCCATGGAAGTACATGTGCTTGACAGAAAGAGAAAAGGGTCACATATATGTGTTAAAAGATTCTGAACCTTGAGTCAGAAAACAAAACATATATAGGTTTATTTGTGGTATTTCACCAGCTTGTGACATCTCAATATGAGGGGAACATTTCTGACATTTCTGATGGGACATAAAACAAACAACTTGATAAAATTGTTGAACTTGGACCACTTAAAAAATTACAAAGGCTTCTGTGGTGTTTGTGAGTTGCAAGATGGTTGGAAAACTGACCATGTTTGGCTGGATATGAGTGGGAGATGAATTGTTGTTAAAACAATAAAAGATATTTTGGTGCAGTTCTGTTTTTTCTTCTTTCTTTCTATGCAATACAAGGTACATGTATCTGGCCTGACAAAACTTTGTCTGGTCTAACAGAACCTTTAAGTTGCTTTAACTTTGTCAAACCAAAGGAGTGATTTAAAAAAATTGACAACTCTGGCTTAACATGTGCAGAACTGGCATTATGATGTACTAAATAAAACAAGTTGTAATGGCTCAATTTTAAGAGCTAAAACATTAGTCTGCAACCGATATATATATATCAGTTGTGGTATTTAATTACAGCGAGTGCAGTAAGCCAGGGAAAAGTGATGGTTTATACTCTATTACTCTAATGACTAAAGTGTGCGAAAAGGTCCGAGCTGAAGCTGAACATTCCATTAGAGATGTTTTCTTGTCACAATCCCAGAAGTCTCTCATAAAAAATGGCAGTTATCTCGAAAAGTCACATCTCCTTCATATCGGATTACGAATTTGCATAAATTATCTCAATTTCATCCTAGTCATAATGAATTGTAATATTGTGACAAGACAATAGATGCACAATACCAAACTCTGTTTTGACGTCATAATACAACTGAAGCAGTGTTGGATCTAAATTAGTAGAAGACTGAGTTTAGCATACACGCATATGATCCAAAATTCACTGTCAAGGAATTTGCGTTAGGTCAGCTAGATAGCTGTACTCTAAATCGCCATTAATTTCCCATTGTTTCACAATTTTCACGAATAAACTAATTAATCAATTTTGTAATGCTCATATTTGATAACTAATGATGTTTCAAAGATTGTCAGTTAAGTATTTAACTTTTTTACGATTGTTTTTGTTGCAAATCAGTGGACATTATCTGTGACATTTTTTCTCATCACCTGCAGAAATGACACGTCACCGGCTTCACACAAAATCATAGTACCCAATTTTCTTAATTGTATTTTCAATATAAAAATATCTTTCATTTAAATGTGTCTGTTAAAGAGATTTCCAATATTTTTTTTTTTTAAATTAACGATATTTAAAGTTAATGCTCAGGGATGTAACATTTCGTGTCAATTTTGTTACATCTCTCTTACCGCTTTGTTTAGATATACAAGGGAAAATTTCGATTAAGCTGTTCTATTTATAGCAAGTATAGATGTCGTAATACTGTTTTAAGAACAGTGGAGTATCAAAATCTAAATTAATTGTTTAAAAAATAATCAACCTCATTTAATCTACGTTTTCGTGTCAAAACGTTACGTCTGTCTAAACATGCCAAATATGACACAAATGAACGACCAGGTGACAAACACCCCTGTTTTTACAACATTCTCTGGTCTTCACTTTCATTTTCAGTAGAGACATGTGCACGTATTGGATCAGTTCCAAGAAAACGATGGACGAGACGAAAGTAGTAGGGGTGTCCTCCACATGTTACATCACTCATTTTTGTGATTGCAAACTTTGTCGTAGATTTAAAGATGTTTCCTGAAACATTTATAACACAGATTCGGGTTGTTTAGAAAGGAATAAAAATTGAATTTCTTTTAAGTTGTAAATATTGAACAACGCTACATTGACACTGGGTTCATGTCTATCTATTTGGATTGATCGTGTCCATAGTTACATCAAGCTCTCCAAACAATTGCCTAAATCTGTGTATTCAAAAATGTTCTTTTACATATGATTAAATTTTTATTTGATTGAGTGAAACTATATTACGTCAAGAAATAACCGTTAAGTAAATTCTATATAAAATTTCTTAAGAATTATGAAAGATGTAACGCGGACAATATTAGAAGAATATATCATCGTAACATAGCCGCCGTCTGGATATTATGGCCTGATTGAAATATAACTGAAAATTTGTAAAAATGTTTACTTATTTTTTTTTTAAAGTTGTGCATTCCTTGAATGAACATTTTCTTCAATTTATTTCAATATTGGTGGTAATTTTCTTATATTTGTGTTGAAGTCTGTATCCTGTTACATCTAGAACAGATGGGAAGGTGTTGAATTCATATAATAGTATTAAGATTTTACAGTATATAAGAATTATAAACATTATTTTTTTTATAAAAGAAGTAAAATGAAAGTCACATTAAAGATTTTTATATGATCTCTTACTTATAAATTTGATTTAAACTTGCAGTGTCCCTGTTACATCACTCTGTGTTAATGAGTTTAATTTTCATTGTATTTCAATTGTTTTAAGTGACACTATCTCGGCCTGCCAAGGTAACATGATCATGATACCAATCTTCAATTTGTTAGAGTGATATCTTTAGTCAATCTAATTAAAATTAGATGTTGGATACGCTCGCATACTCGCTACACAAACATCTAAAAACATCCCATAGAGGGTCACGTCAGAGGTCAAATTCGGTATCACTCTAGATTTATCGGCTTCAACAAACATTCAATGATTTTGCCAGTGGTGATTTCATTGGTCAATCGAATTTGACCTCTGACGTGACCCTCTACGAGATGTTGTTAGATGTTTGTGTAGCGAGTATGCAAGCGGATCTAACATCTAATTTCAATTAGATTGATCTTTAGTTTGAAAAATTGGACACAAAAGCTTTGAGTGATGTAACACAAATTCCTTGACAGTGAATTTTGGATCATATAATGGTGAGCATTCATATATATATATAATAATGGCAATCAACCTTTGCCACTTATACTATGATATAGAAATTCATTATTGTTAAAATATGTAGACTTTTTTTCACCATTATGCAAATGCTGAAGAAGTTAATTATCATGTTAAATAAAAACACCTCATTGTTACACTCTATACATGAGGATTATTAGATAAATTCTTTTGGATAATCCCTGCTTTGCCATGAAACAGTGACTTTTGATGATTTTATTATCCTATTGTGCAATTATCACTACAGATTTCTCCTTTCAAATCACGTATCTAATTCCATTGGTTGAGGCTATTTGTCAGGTGCGCATATATAGGGCGATGGAGGTAGAAAATAAATTTATTTGCCTATTTGTATGCACCTCCAGTTGTAAAATAACACGTTTGTCCATAGTTTCAATTGGACCCCTAAAAACTGCATGGGGTGGAACCCACATCCCTGGCGGAAAATTTCTGGATCCGCTCATAATTATAATATGTAGCTGCACTTGCTCTAACTGTGGTTGTCAACATATAAAGATATGTTTACAGAATATGGCCTAAAAACAATTTCACCTCCCCCAGCCATTCGATTTCTTTGCGCATGACGTCAGCACACAAATACATAAAATCCCAATTGGTGTCAAAGTCGGTATGACTGAATCCTTGCGTCATGGAAAATAAAGTTGTGTAAGGTAGACAAAGCAGTGATAACAGCTGATGTCACTGAATTTCCATTTTTCAATAAGGAATCCACTCTGACTCTCTCATGTCACAACATAAAAGAGTCAGGAATTTTCAATTAGCACAATATTTGCAATCAAATTGCAAAATGTAATTAAGCACATAGAAGATAGATACATGCTTAAATGCTTGGAGCACCATCAAAGTTTGACAGACGTCATTTAGGAAGAACACGGGAATTGTTCGCGACATGAAATGCTTCAGGGAGTTCAACTATATATTTTGACACCCCCCCCCCCCCCATACCGATCTTAATAGAAGATGTTAACAGAAAAACAGATCATTTTTAAGGGCCTTTTCACCTTCTTGCTATTAAATGGAGAATTTTGATGATTTTTATAATCTTATTACATGCAATTTCAGCACAACACAGAATTTCCCCAATTCCTTATGGATTTATTAGCCTATTTGTATGCATTTAAGCTTGTAAAATACAAATAGTAGTCCATAGTTTCAGTCAGACCCCTAAAATGCATGTTGTGGAACCCAGTACGTCCCGGGGGGGGGGGGGGGGATTTCTACATCTGTTCATTATACATGTAGCTGTGCTCGCTCTAAGGATGGAAGCTCCATCAACATTTCATCAAATCAAATCAAGTTTTTAGAAGGTTTAGTTCTGGTTGTATTTGTATAAAGTTTGATGCAAAACGTTCAGGAGCAAAGAGAAGAATTGAATCCACTAAATGAATGGAAGTTTTTTAATTTAAAAAACAAAATCCTCGTAAACATATTTCGTTTTAAGTAAAATTTAACAATAAATATGAATATATAAAATTTAATCTCTTATCAAATCAATTCAGTTCACCTGAACCAAAGGCTTAAGCAAATTGGTTTGCTCGCGATAATTTAAAAGTGGGTTTTTGATGTAAAGTTAGTACTATACACGGGGGTAAAAAAGCGAGTCCTTGGAAACCATTACCCAAAGGCTTTGCTGTAATTATCTTACAGCATTTATGATACATTTATCTTTTTGCAACTAAAAAGTATCTTTTAAAACAATACATTACCTTTCCTAAACATATTTGGCATGAAATCGGCAAAGTAAATGATATTGTTTGGTACTTGTCCTGTCTTGCTTTCACGTCAGCCGCCATCTTTTAAACTACAAGCGGAAGTGGCGCATTGATACATATGTATTAGAAAATCATACAAATTGAAAAGATAAACATAATATCATTCAGATTAAGTAGATACTTAGATTAATAATATAACATTCTCTACCTACTGAGATGCTTGTTCGAATATTCGGCCTATTTTAGGAGAATTTATTTTCCTATTGTGTAGGGAAGAGTCAGTTCCAGGGCACTTCCGGTGAAGAAATGATAATTGTTCCACAATTAATTCGAACAAACTGGTTTCTTTGTGGGATAGTGTTTGTTATTTGTCTTGCTAGTGTTGCACCAACTATAGGAGCAAAAGGAGGTTGTACAGCGCCAATTTGCATCCCCATGTTTAATTATTTACAGCAAAAAACATACTTTTACTCTGAACACAAATGTTACACGTTGCAAATCTACAAAATATACTTAGATCTACTCATCTTTTATTTTCTTTCTATGACTATGTGCGAATCAAATTTTCTGAGAAAACGCAACATTTATTTATCGCCTCACTTATTTATTGGAATACTTTCTTCATAATTGACATCATGAGACACACTGCATGGTAGCTGGCAGCTCCTGTAATATCATTGATTGCCATGCATGAACAGTTATACATTGTACATTGTTATATGTCATTAGAAAGTGTATATGAATTAATATTCACAGAAAATAATTATTAAATTACAGGTATTCTTAGACCAGAAATAACAGTCAAATTTGTTGCTGTATTCATCATCTTTTTTAATAGTGGAATATCTTTGAGAAGTGAGGTAATATTTTATTGATTTGAATTTATTTATTAAATGATGTTGATGCATAATGTTGTAAGAAAAGGAGAACTTTTTTAGCTGTACTGGGAATCAAGCCTGGGACCCCTGCATTAATTTAACATAAGTCAGGAGCTAGTGTAACCACTGAGCTATCCAGGCCGAATATCTATATAGTCCATATACATGTAGCCCTAAATACTACAGACTGCATTAAAGGGACTGGTTAACATTTTTTGAAAGAAATATTTTTCATTTTTTTTATGTTAAAAATTCAAAATATAATTCATTTAATGTTGACAACCAAAATTTGGACTGTGTGAATTCAAGGATGATGAGCAATATTTTAGCCTATTAAATCTGTGTTATGTAAACAAAGACTCAAATCTTTTTATGTAAACAAACAAACCAGTGAAACATTAATTTTGTAATTTAAAGCACTTTTATTTTGTACAATCACAAAGTTTAACTTTTAAATGATACATTTTACCTAAAACATACTTGAGATGTGATTTATATAATTAACTTGTATCAATATTTATTTATTTTGAAAACTTCGAAACAATAACACACCTCAATCTTTGTTTTCAAAACAAATAATAAACTCTCTATAATGAGCTTCTGTCATGATGAATAACCTTAATTTTTTTGTGAAACCTAAACATATTAGACTGTAGATTTTGATCATTTAAAGTGAAAAACAAAATTTGGACGAAAATTGTGAATCAGTCCCTTTAAATTGCCTTCGCTCTCAAAAACATTCAACCCAGACTCTATCACCCCACTGACAAGACAATTAACAGCAGTACATTCAAGTCCAGGGGTGGTCAATGGCACCAAATGTAGTATAGGAAAGGAGAAAAATTTAGGCTGGACTTGGAATCGAACCTGGGATCCCTGCATTACTAGTCAGGTGCTCTAACCACTGAACTATCCAGGCCAATATCTAGTCCTTATTGCCCTAACTATATTTGCCTTCCTTCTTAAATTGTCTTCGCCCTCAAAAAATTATTAATCCAATAATTCTTTCAACCCATGTAGGACAATAAAATTTGACCTTTAAATCCAAGGGTAGTCGCCAGCACCAAATGCAGACTACTGTATAGGAAAGGAGAAAATTTTGGGCTAAACATGGAATCGATCCCAGGACCCCTGCATTAATAGTGAAGTGTTCTTAAGCCACTGATCTACCCAAGCCAATATCCACAGTCCATAACAGCTCTAAATACATGTACTTCATGCTGATGATTTCGTACTACATGTACATGCAATTATAACTTGATGTTTTATTTAACTTGATCTTACATCCTTTGATTATCATGAATTTTTCCACCATTATGGGTGGCAAAATAATGAGATTTTTTTTAGCACTAAAAAAAAAAACTTTTTAAGATGGCAAGCTGTAATTGCATATAAAATTTGTTACAAATCATTAAAAATTATAAATTCACACTCATTCTTAGACATCGATCAACCCTATATAAGTGTCAGTAGAATTTGTTAACTATACCATCACTGGTTCATAATCAGCTTGCCAGTAAATAAAAACATTACTATAACTTTAATTATGTGATTGTCAAAATATACTTTATGGAATGCCAAATTAACATAAACTCAAATGATTAAAGATATCTTTGATTATTTGAAAAATTATTGCTCTCTTCAATTAAATTGTAGCACGTATCAATTCAATTAATGCCCACAATAATTGAATTATTGTTCTCTTCTTTTGAATTGATATCATTAATTCAATGGATGCTCACAATTATTCTTTTAGAGAGAGCTACTAATATAATTAGAGCTATTTTCAATACAACATATCCACAACTGAAATAATTATCTCTTTAATTTAATTGTTGCTCTCTTTAAAAGAATTGATGTACAAAAGCATTGTAAATAATTAAAGATATCTTCAATTGAATTGCAGTGATCATCAAATCATTTATACCAATTAATAAGCTTTAAATTAAATTTTGCAAGCAATGATTCCACCACATTGATGTGCGCATCAATTGAATTGATGAGAGTAATAATACGCCATTTTCGAGATACAAACTCTTCTGTATAGGAGGTGCATTTAGTGGAACTTTGAATGCCTAAGTGGGACAGAGTGGATCTACAGCCAACGAGGAAGACAATGAAATGTATTAAAAGTGGCTTCTCTTTAAATATGTAAATGTGGGAAATACACAATATTATCTACAGAAATGTTTTACCGAAGTGGAAACATACAAACAATGTCATATTTGCAAGAAATATCTTGGATATGGTACTTATGACCAACGAAATAACGTGATAGGATAAGAATTATATGTATTAATTACTCCCTAAATACTTGTCACTTACTTAGTTTGTGTATCAGTCAAATTCGGGTGATCAAACAGCATATGAGAAACTTACTGAGTACATTCACTTACGCAGTGATGGGTATTTGTTCCACCCCCGCGTGTAAATAAATTCTTTGGCGCCTTACTATGTACGGGAGGTCTCCAAAGGGAAAGAACTCTGACGTATCTCGAAACCGGCGTATTGATGTGCCCATCAAATCAATTATTGCTCTCATCAAATGAATTGATGCACACATCAAATCAATTATTGCTCTCAGCAAATGAATTAATGTGTGCATCAAATCAATTATTGCTCTCGTCAGTTGAATTGATGCTCGTATTAATTCAATTGATGAAAGCAATAATTGATTTGATGCGTGCATCAATTCAATTATTGCAAGCAATAGTTAAATTGATGATATCTTTAGATAATTAAAGATATCTTTAATTATTTGAGTTTATTTTAACTTGGCGCTCCATATACTTTAGATCCATTATTTCATCGCTTTGTATGCATATATCTATGCATTCATATAGAATAACTTTAAACATCTTTAGATAGATTTGTTCTATATCTATTAGCAAAGGTAATTAATTTTGTTTTGCCTTTTGTTTTAGGATTTGACAAGAGCACTGGTACAGTTCAAACTACACATCTTTATACAGGGATGGACATTTGTCATCTTTCCATTGGTGATTAATCTTCTGGTATCTTTGCTGAAAGATGGTCTGTTTGAAAAACTACTCCTTCAAGGGTAATATACAATATTGATGATGATCATGATGTTTATATGAGGGTCAATCTAATTAAAATAAGATCAGAGATCTTCTCTAACCCTTAATACACTGGAGAAGAATCTGACAGCATTGCATTTGAGGTAATGTTATTGACCCCAGTCTCATGAATAATTCAATAAATATTCGACCAATACCAATAGCTTGATAAAGAATCAAGGGCCACTCAGGAATCGTTTTACTAAAGCATATTCAGATTGTAAGTTCACAAGAAATGGTGACAATCCATGAAAAGTTTAAACGAATTCCACATCAGTGTTAGGGGAAGAGCAAAGGAAGATCCTAGCTGTTATAAATCCATTATTGTTGAATTTTATATTCTGTTGCGTTCTAACATCACTCATAGCCACCATCATCTTCTTTGGTAATTATTGACATGTGTATGATAATTACATACCTATCAAGTATGTATCGATATTGAGTACTGCAAAACTTTCATGTAGCGTCGGTGGCCTAGTGGTTTGGCTGTCAGACTCTCAACTGAAAGGTCATGGGTTTGAGTCCTGGCCGCAGCAGGGCTGACGTTGTGTCCTTGGGGAAGGCACTTTACACTTTACGAATTTCCTCGCTCCACCCAAGTGTAAAAGGGGTACCTGGCTATAGACAGTGAAAGATATTGTTAGAATGTTAGTGCTCTAGCGCTTGTAACGACAGTTTGCACTGTATGCTTCCCAGGAAGCTGAGAAAGTTCTAGATTGATATAAGGTCTTCCGGGGTAATAATGTATTGTAAAGTGCTTTGAGCAGCATACACTGGAAAAGCGCTATATAAAAACCAATCATTATTATTATTATTATTAGCGAAAGCCATCATTTGATTGGTTAGGTGTGAAAGGTGAAATGACATGACCTCAAACGCAAAGCTGTCAGATCCTTCTCCAGTGTAATGGTTAGAGAGTTTTAATTATATTGTATGAGGATTGTATGGAAACAAGAGGCCCATGGGCCACAATGCTCAGCTGTGTCACATTGGACCTGTTGTTTTTACAAGATTTTTTACCCTGATACAGGTTAGAATAGATCCTCAGTACCCTTTGCTTGTTGTAAGAGGTAACTAAATGAGGTGGTCTTTTGGATGAGACTGCAAAAACCAAGATCCCCATGTCACAGCAGGTGTGGCACAATAAAGATCCCCCCTCCTGCTCAAAGACTGCAAGCACTGAACATAGGCCTAAATTTTGCAGCCCTTCACCAGCAATGGTGGTGTCTCGATATGAGTGGGATGTTAACAATATACAATCAGTCAACCCTCTTTATTCCCACATAAAATATTTTATGACCACAGGGTCATGACTTAACTGAATTTGAATCCACACAACATAGGGTTGCATCTATAACAATGTTACTAAAATGGTCTTTCTGTTGTGTTCTAGAGAACATTTTTTAAAAGATTTTTTTTTTGTCTGTATATTTTATGTACTATCTAACATTTGATCCCCACTCTTAAAATCAGGGTCTGTTGAAATAAAAAACAAGCTTGAATCCACACAACTTAGGAGTATAGATGGTTTTCCATCGAAGCGATTAAGCAAGAGTTATTTCCCATTGGCCGCCATATTGTAGGTTAACATGCCCGGATTCCTTCATTATTCAACCAAAATCAGCCTTGTTATTCTGGTCACTGAGGTGGAGATAAACTGTTTTTCTTATTAATATACATTTGTTAATGCATCTTTTACTTCATAATTGCAATATTGCAAAGATTTCCCCCCATATATTTCTGCCTTACATGTTTGAAATTGGTTGCCCAAAGAGGAAAATCCACCAGTTTGACCTACAAGATGGTGGCCAAGGGGAATAACTCGGGGTTAAAATACGTCATACGAAAACCATCTATTACATACTGATATGATTTAGTGTGATCCCGCAACACACTGTAATGAAACAAATATTTTAAATTTTCTTATATATATAGTCTCATGTAAAAGTTTGAGTCCATATTTTAGGCCCACCCTAGCCTCAGGGACCATAATTTGATCAAATATGAATGTGCTCTATTCATTGGAATGCTTGTATGTTAATATGACTGTGGTTCTTGAAAGGATTTTTCCCATACATGTATATATTCCCATGTAAAATTTTGATCCCTATTGTGGCCCTAACCTACCTCCCAGGACAATGGTTAAAACATTTAACTTGAATCTGCACTACCTGAGGATGAATACTGTTCATCACCCTGTTGTTCTTGAGAAGATTTTCATCCCCCCCCCTTTATATTCCCATATAAAATTTTGAATCTTAATACTACTAAATCTGGTCTTGCTGCTTTCAGATTTTCTCATAGAGTTAAGTAAATTTTTTATCCTCTATTGAGGCTCCATCCATCATGAAAAACTTTTATCCCCCATTGTAACCCCATCTTAATCACCCTTGAGGATTATGATTGGACAAACTTGAATCTTCACTATATTGGGAAACTTCCAATTAATTTCCATAATTTCTGGTCCATTGGTTCTTTAGAAGATCTTTAAATGGCCCCTTTTCAATTTTTTGCCCTTTCTTGATTATCTCCCACTAGAAGGGGAGATGGCCCTTAATTTGAAAAAATTGAATCTCCTTCATCCAAGAACACTTTGTGCCAATTGGTTGAAATTGTTTCGAAAAGAAATGAAATTGTGAAAAGTTTACAACACCAATGCAGACTTGAATGAGGAATTCATTTTAAATTCCGACATGTAATTTAGTGAAAAGCATCACTCGCAAAATAAAATTACTCTTTTTTATTTTTATGTTGCTAGAATACATATAAAAACTCTGATTAAGAGTGTAGCGATCTAAGTGAGTGGATCTCAGGATTTGGTTTTCATCAGATTGGTGATGTTAGATTGTGAAATAATGCAGTTTTGTAAAGTGCTTCATGACATTATAGTTGACATGCCCTAAAAACCTAAATTATTCAGAAAGGATAGTATCATTTTGGAAGACCATTTAGAATAATAAGGATGACACCTTAGATTTATGGACCAGAGCTTTTTCAGTACAACGAAACCCAAAGGGCCAACAAATAGTCAGTAAAAGTAATGTTATTTTTATTCTCAAAAGGTAGCTCCATCTTCATTTAACATCATAGATTTTTGTAGTTAGACTAATCAAACTGTCTTGGGACAGGCCCCATTGGACATATATTACCACTTTAACGATAGAACATTCTATCTAAGGTTTTGCAAAATCTTTATTCAATTAAACTTTGTGCATGATAAAAATACTGTATATCTTTTAGAGGAATTTCATTCAGTGAATAAGATAGTAAATTTGGTAAACTATTGATCCTGAAAAAGTTTATATTTATAGAAAAAAAAATGTTGCCAAAGGTATAACTCCTAATTGATGCTGGTATTTTTTCTACTGTATGTCTATTATACAATGATTTCCCTGATATACACAATTAATCTTTATCAATTTATAAAGTAGCAGTTTTTTCTAAACTGTTGACATCAAAATTGGTCATTTTAACAAGTTTTTATGTATTTTTATTACTCTTTTTAATGAAATTGTGCAATTTAGTGATGTTGACATATACTATCCTTTATGTATGTCTATCATCTTTAAAAAGGTGACAACATGGATATTTTCTTTAGTTTATGATTATATCAAACTATATATTAGTAGGAATTTATACAGTATTTCCACTATCAACCCTTAATATTGATATTTCACATGAGGATGGAGCTACTACTTTAAGTAAACATTCTAGCCCATAAACCTACATGTAATATATATTGAAATTTAGATACTCTTTTTGATGATTTTTTAGGCTTTTGGTTCTTGGATGCATGCCTCCTCCAGTTTCTTCTGCTGTAATACTGACAAAGTCAGTGTCAGGAAATGAGGTACGTGACACTTTGAACAGAATTACCCGAGACTCTAGCTCACCATGTTAATTGGTTTCAAGCATAATGACTGCTACATGTAAGAGTATCAGCTATGTAGGACAGTACTTGTGGCTTTCATCTCAAGTAAATTTTTAGGTTATCTGAGTGACTCAGATGACCTATTGCTATCTGTTTTAATTTGTCCACCATTGTTCATCGTACACAGGATGGGGCTAAGTTAATCTTGCTTAGTTGATCATATGTTGAAAAATTTAGAAGATCTTTTCTGGAAATCAAGCAGACAAACTGTTGGGAAAATTACCTATAATGAGCAATGAGCTTACTTTGAAGTGTTGAAATTCATTTGCACTTTTAGAACTCAAATAGAAAATAGCATTTTGCAATGATGTGTTAAAACTTACTTAATTATATAAGAATTCTAAATTATCAATTGTGTATGATAGTACCGTTGAACCAATATATCTATAGAAAAGTATAATAAATAAAGTGCACCAGTGGACCAAGTTGCATGAAGGTTAGTTATCTAACAATTAACTTTTCATTAACTCTTACATTTATATAGTGTTAAGTAGACATTAACTGTCAGTTAAACTTAACTAACTTTTGTGTAACTGGGTGGAGATGTTTATCAATTATAATCATATTAAATAGATGACTGTGCATGGGACAAAATCATGTTAACCTTGATCGGTACAACAATTGACTTTGTCAATATATCTCTTGATATGTTTAAATAACTACAGAATTGATATTTCAAAACATATTTCATTATGTCCCCTTCAAAGAAGAGGTGCATATTGCTTTGCACCTGTCGGTCAGTATGTCAGTCGGTAGACCACATGTTGTACGCTCAATATCTTGAGAACCATCCCCTTGATCATAATGATATTTCATATATGGATTTGTTATGAGTAGAAGAGGACCCTTATTAATTTTCAGGTCAAAAGGTCAAAGCTCAAGAGTCAAACTGGACATAGGAATATACTGACCACTCGGTGTCTAGAGAACCCTTTGCTTGACAGACATCAAACTTGGTACACTGGTACATCATCAGGAGAAGATGACCCCTATTGATTTTCAGATCACATGGTCAAAGGTCAAGGGTTGAATTGGACATAGGAATATACTGTCCACTCAATATCTTGAGAACCCTTTGCTTGACAGACATCAACCTTGGTACACTGGTACATCTTCAGGAGGAGATGACCCCTATTGATTTTGAGGTCATATGGTCAAAGTTCACGGGTGAAACTGGACCTAGGAATATATAATGTACGTTCAATATCTTGAGAACCCTTTGCTTGACAGACATCAAACTTGGTACACTGCTACATCTTCAGGAGTTGGTGACCCCTATTGATTTTCAGGTCAAATGATCAATCCACTGTTGACATAGGAAGATATTGTCTGCTCAATATTTTGAATTGATGATACTACTATCAATTAAATGATGTGTGTGTATAACCCTTTTCAATTTTGCACTATGGTGGTGGTGGGGGGGGGGGGGGGGGGGGCATATGTGTTTTACAAACATCTCTTGTTACAACATAATTTTGAAGCCAAATCACATGGTTCAAATTAATCCGGACCAAGAATACCAAACCGCAGTAAAGTGTAAAGTATCATGAATCGAACCGTAGCATAATATTACCGTGATATACCCATGGTTAATCTTTGCACTAGCAACAAGGAATACTATCATTGTGTTACTCTGGTGATCATTTAGGCCCACAGGCCTCTTGTTAATTAACCTTGTAATTTATACTTTAATTTCAGGCTGCAGCAATATTCAATTCTGCTGTTGGAAGTTTTTTGGTAAGTACTAGTTGAGAAAAATACCACCACAACCTCAAATGCAGAGATTTTATCAGCTCACAAATGACTAGAGAGAGAGAGAGAGAGAGAGAGAGAGAGAGAGAGAGAGAGAGAGAGTACACATCAATATTTGATTACACCAATGTTAAATATATGCCTTAAATTGAAGTTCATTCCATTGTAGGGAATATTTATTACACCATCTCTGATACTACTTAATGTAAGTACATCTATCATGTTACTATAACATAGGGTGCCAATTTTTATATGCTGTCATCAATGGGTCTTTCAGCTTCTTGTAGATCATATAAAGCAGTACAATGTACTAGGCTAAGATCATCAAACTTATTTCCCTTGATGAGAGGAAGCCTATTGTTTTTCAAGGTCAAACTTGCAGGGTAGGGCCCAAAGCGAGATAGTAACAATAATAATTAGGCTATTATAATCAAACCTGATACAAATACTCAAATAACATACAGATGTGTGTCTGTCTGCACGTTTACCAGCATCTTGTAGGTCAGATACAAACAGTGCTGACGAGGCTGGGATCATCAAACTTGGTATTATTAGTTACCTAGTCATTTAGTGACCTGGTACGGGATGACACCAGGTCACTAAGTTTTTTACCGGGCGAGACTAGGTAACGAATTTACCCCACCGATGACCTATTTTGATAATATGCATGAGGCTATTGCATACCAGAACTACAGACAACACCATACCATAAATATTCCTTATTCAAAGACGACTGTATTTAAACGAGCTTTTGTGGTCAGACAAAATCATACCATAATTTTTTCCCTGCATTGCACATGTTGCATAGAGAGATGGGTTTAATTCCAGGCTATTGAGAGGAAATACAATCCTATAACCTAGCCAATTCATTTATGTGCTTCATGTCGCATCCTTTTTGAAGGAAGAATACAAAATTCAAATATAACAATTTAATCAGAACACTAACAGATATAGATATAACATCATTAAACAGATATCACAGTCTATTCAAATTGATATGAACGTGATGAACACAGAACTGGCAAAACATGGCACAAATCACTACAATTTTCAGTTATTATTTTGATATGTTTATGCTGAAGTTGATTGTCCCTATTGTGCATCCGTGGAAAGCTGGCATAATTTGCCTGGTCTGGACACTCGAAAACCTGGTTTCTGTTTGAGATTGTAGAGTATGATCACAGTTAAAGTCACCAAAGAGATCCGAAATGTTGATTCCCTGCAATTCGGCAACCGCTTCATGATCACCATGTTCCTGAGGTAATGTCACCAGGCTAGTGTCTCCAACAGATTCGGGTGGAGGTAGAGCAAGTGTTGCAGTGCTCGGTAAAGCAGCGACAGTTTTAAAACTCTGCGGTGCAAGACTCTGCCCCATTGCCTGTCCCATGGCGATTTTTTCCTCGGTGTCGGTTCGTTGGTAGACTGTTAGAGACTGCACTGATTTATGTCCAGTCACGGCCATTATTTGTGATGGACTAAACAAACATTTGGTTAAAATTGTAGCACCAGTGGCCCTTATTGAATGGTTGGTATAGATTTGTGACAGATTTGTGTCCTGGCTTAGTTTTGACATGAATGATGCTAGTTTTTTCTCACCCAATCGTACGTTACAGTACCAAGTTTCATCATCATCGTCAAACGAATCCCTTGGTCTTTGCCATAAACTTGAGCAACTGGGATGGAGTTTGCCAATATACTTTTCAAAAGATCTTACCGGACAGAATGGAGATCCCGGGGATTCTGGCATCACACCGGAGGTGGTTTCCCTGTCGTTACCTCTATGGTTTTTAGTTAATTCGTCTGTACAGTTCGCCACATATTTCAGTCCTGATTTTGGTTCCTGCATGACCTCAAACGTTGATTTTGACATAATATGCATGTTCTCTACAGATCTCCGGCAAAAGTATAGCCTTACATCAAATTGAACTTTATTCAAAAGTCCGTACGGTGTTTGGGGATTCATTTGCTTCGACTGGTACAGTTTTTGACGGTCACTCTCGTTAATAACAGGATGATGTTGTACACTCCCTTTCCCTATCCATTTTAGCTCAGCCAGGGCAGCCTTGAATGACACATTTGCATCGCGAAATTCGTCATCTTTTATAATATCAAATTTCCTATTAATATGGGGGGTCCCGCAAGTACCTGTTGATCGCATGCCTCATGTTTTCAAACGTTGTGGCCTTGTAAAATTCACCATCCTGTTTTCGTGCATTCATGTAGAAATGGCAAAGCACTTCGTTCAAGCGAACGGCATCGAATTCTTCGAAAAAAAATTTTTCAGGTCTTGGATCAATTAGGTCAAACTTGCATGGATAATTTATCAGCACAAAACATTTTATTTATTGACACTCTTCGATATTGGAGAAAGTGCCGAAAGAACACACTGTCAGATGCATTTTTAGCCGAGTTGCAATGAAGTTGAACTCGGCTATTGGTTTGGTGATGCGGGCGGGCGGGCGGTTGGGCGTCAACAATTGGTTTCTGGATGATAACTTGAAAAGTTTACAATCTAATCAAATGAAACTTTGATATATTGTTGGGTACCAGGTAAGGAAGACTCCTATTGAATTTGGAGAAAAAAGGTCAAGGTCACAGTGACCAAATATAGAATGAAAATTTCAGAAATATTTGGTTTCCGGATGATAACTCAGAAAGTTTAAATCCGAATCAAATGATACTTAAAGATATTGTTATGTACCAGGTAAGGAAGACCCCTATTGATTTTGGAGAAAATAGGTCAAAGGTCAAGGTCACCATGACCGAAAATAGATTTAAAATTCCAAAATATTCTGGTTTCCGGAGGATAACTCGAAATTTTTTAATTTGAATCAAATGAAACTTGGATATATTGTTGGATACCAGCAAAGCAAGGCCCCTATTGATTTTGGAGAAAAAAAGGTCAAAGGTCAAGGTCACAGTGACCGAAAATAGATTGAAAACTTCAGACAAATATGGTTTCTGGACAGTAACTCGAAAAGTTTAAAACTGAAATTAGTTCTTCACAATTATAAATATGCCACATCATTCCTGACTTTACAATATATCCCATGCAACTCGGCTTATGCACCCCTGGGTGCATATATTGATTTTTTTAACCAATGAATGACTTATTTGGATATAAATTCTTTCTTTGATTACTACTGTATTTCTGAATACCATACATTGGGACTATTTTATGGCATCTTTAAAAAAAAAGTAGTTTGAATTTTTGGTGGAAATTTATTTAAAATGTATATACATTGTATCATTTATATGATCTAGGAAGTTTGGTGCTTTTATTTAAGCAAACTTTCCTTATCCGTGAAGAAAGCAAGCCATAATTACCTGATATACGAGTATTACAGTATATTATGCAGTGTGAGTGATGCTCTTGTTAAATACATGTACACTGTATGTGTGATTCAAATATAAAGGCTGTCAAAGTTCATGTAAATAAGAAGATATATAAATGGCAATTTATATAAACAAATGGTTTTCAAAGTAGGTGACAAAACTTCTGAGGTCTCCTGCTCTGATAACTAGTGACCTCAGCACCTTTCTATATTCAGGTTGGGTCAGCTGTGGATGTTCCAGTCAGTTCCATTTTTGTGCAACTGTCACTGACGGTTGTACTGCCCCTGTGTGTGGGTCAGATCATCAGGAGACGACACAGGATGTGGCTAGAGAGAAATCCCATCCCCTTTGGGACCATAGGCAGGTATCATAATTATCACAGCAAAATTCATTCACAACACAATGACATTGTCAAGTAAATACATACTGACTGAAATACTGTAAAAGTGCTTATTTACGCGGGGGTTAAGTATGCATTTTTCCATGGCCAACATTACGCATGGAGGAAAAATATGCAGTGTAACTGAATATAATATATATTATATCAATTATTTACAACTATCCACGTGGAGGAAATAATTTACACGCTTGTTATGTGACTGTGTAATTTGTAAATCCCCCACCCCCCGCATAAACAACCACTTCTACAGTAGCACAAATAAGATTGTATTGAAGTTTAGTGCAAGGTGCATTTAAATAGGGAGAGTGTTCACCAATTAGCTCACTCACAAAAAGAATTGCGGTCTCTAAAAATACAATTACAAAAGAAACTGCCAAAATGGTCTGAGACAGTACACATGTTTACAGAGTCTGTGAATTCAAAAATAAGTTGAGTAAACTAATACATTTGTGAGGTTTCACACATAAAATGCCATATTGTCTGAGTTGAAGGTGAACTACATCAAGAGTTTGAGTGCATATTGTTGTTCAAACAATACTATTACTTTACTTGATCCTTGAATTTTACGAGTACATGTATGGTAGTTTACAACTGATAATATGTTTGCTTGTAGTGCCATACTTTTAATGATTATCTACACAACATTCTGTGACACATTCTCACAAGCTGAAATTGACTTGGATTTCATCAGTTTTATATCCATTGTCTTCATGAGTAAGTACACTTTGTGTATAATTATCAGCAAAACATTATTAGATTATCAGTAGGAAATTAACTGCATGTAATTCTGAACTAAAATGAAAATGCCGTTTAGATCCAGTATAAATATATTAAACAAAGTAGCTCAAACATATCTCTGTGCGGTGATCTATTTTTTATGCAGTTATGTACATGTATCTCCATACCATATTTCTTAGCATTAGAACACAATCATGTTAACTGGAGTTCCTCTCATGCATTTTAATGTACTGTACTTAAACATCATTCAGTCAGCATTTTAATAGCTTACCAGTGATAAAACCATGGTACTGATGCATCCAGATTGCTGTTTCAGTTGTCATCCTCCAGTGTGCTTTGCTGTGGATGGTTTTCTACATTACCACACGTTCATGGCTGAACTTTCACCCCAAAGATACCACCGCCATTATGTTCTGCAGCACTCATAAGTCCCTCACACTAGGTAAATTAAAACTGGCATATACACAAGGAGTTCTTGTCTGACTATTTCATTATATGACATTCTATCAGGGTTATTTTTATTTTCAAGATCTAAGAATGCCTCCTCAGTCCAGATGTTTTGTTTGAAAATTTGAAGAGCTCAACTCCACTTTTCACAAATTTCTTGACTGAGGAGGTTATTCCTAATATTGTCAAATGTGATGACACAGTCAAAGGATACCTTCTTATTAACATTAGGAAGGTTTTAAATTCAAGGGAAGATCATATTTTTTTCAGAAGACCACATAATAAGACAAACAGTATAATTCAGTTTAAACTATTTTGTTTTCATCCCATCACTTCAAGTTTGGAGTTTGAGTGCCTAAGACTTAATATAACTCTTGATCATTATGCTAAATGAGGTCAACTTTTTTGTCGTCAGTGGACTTGTGCACAGAATGCTTGTGAAAGCTGGAATACAATCATGTTTGTTATAATATTTTATCATCAAATAAATTAGAAATTAATGGACTCGTGTGGGCATGTTTTTAATAGATACTTATATCATGCATGAAATCACAGTGAAATTTTTATTCTAAAATCTCTTATTGCAAACACAAGACCATTTCTATTATTCAGGAAAAAAACCCACACAAAAAATCATTTAAGATAATTGAGAGCTGGTGTCATTCTTTCGATGCTGAAATCATACTCCATGGTAGATGCTTTAATAAACCATATTACATAAAAGTTTGGGTTAGTGATCCACCATAAGAGTTGAAGTTCAGAGGAGCCTTATTCTGATTGGATAATTTCCTAGGTGATACTTCTCATCTTTACATATCTTTCATGTTAAACTTGTGTGATGTAGCTTCTACAAATTCTTCCTACATATAGATATATATGCACCTTTCTTTTGAGAATATACGATAAATTTTAGTCGATGTATACTATTCTTGAATAAATGATCATTTCCCCAACACAGTTTGAATATGACATAAATTAATATATATTTATGACCTTCACAGGCATTCCCATCATGAAAATAGTGTTCAGTGGAGATCCGGGGCTGTCAGTAATAACGATTCCTCTGTTGGTTTATCATCCAACACAGATCCTGCTAGGCGGACTGCTAGTCCCACCTCTTAAGGAGTGGATGTTCTCTGTTGGCAGAAAAAAGTGAGAACAAATTTACATATTTTGTTTTAAGAATGAGATATTCTAATGGCAGAAACAATTAATGATGGACTTATTGATGTAAAATGTTGATTACATAGAGAATAAATAATACGTACATGCACCTTTTTCCATATCACACCCCATATCAAACCAAGACCCCAATACCCACCTTAGAGTAGATATGGAATGGGCAATTTTTGTTATGTTTATTGCATATCTAAAAAATACAAACAGTAAAATAAAGAGAAACAAAAGAAAAAATCCAAAATCAACTTTATTTGAAGTATATAAAAATCATCTTCAATGAAAATAGGCATCGTCGCTAGCCAAAGGTTTACGATCCGCTCCGCTTCTCTACAAACCCTTAGCAGATTTAGTGCGATTTCATAGCTTTGAGTGGCGCCCTCTAGCAGATGGAGAAAACAACCCTGTTTGGATTACATCATGCTTATCCAATGAAAATGTGTGTTTCAGCTACTGTTTAAAAGTTGTTTAGAAATGGCTGCGCTCAGAGAGTAACGCAATGTGGTATGCAAATCATTCAAAATATTAATAATAAATTTAACTATCTCTTAATTGCATACTTGAAAAAGAAATCAGTGAGAATATTATTTAGAAAATAAACATGTGTCAACCCATGAAATATATGTAGCTGTTGAGTCTACGTCTAAAAATAACCCCACATGTGTAAGGTGAATTCAAAATTGAGGAAAACAGCTTGGATGCAACTGTCTAAATCTGGGATAGATAGAACATAAAACAACAAGAGATGTTTGATATTAAACTTATGGTACGGTACTGTAGTAAATAAAATGCACTTCTTTACGCAGATACGAGTCTGAACTGCGCACGTGGCATCATGGTTTGGATATGTATTTGATACACGGCCAAGTGACAGTTGTAGGTATTTAAATTCCTTTGTTTTGCACGTGATCTAACGTAACACGTTCTCTGATTGAGCAGTGGACTTTCCCTGCATCCAATCATATGCTGAAAGTTGAGGCTACGGAAAGCGCACTAAATCTGCCAAGGGTTTGTAGAGAAGCAGAGCGAATCATAAACCCTTGGCTTGCGAAGATGGAAAATTAGTCCAGTCATTCCAGCCAAAAATATAGCGTGACCTCAAACTAATTGTAACAAAAATGTTTTTGTTTTCAAACGGTGAGTCAAGGGATGCTCTAGCGTACATAGAAAATCAAGAGCACAAAACAAAGGGGAAACGTGTATTTTGGGGCAAAAACGTACATTTTGATTAAAAAAATCATTGAAAACTGGGAATTATCATTTATCTTAACACATGAGAGAAATAAATGAAACATGATTGCTATAATTATTGGGAATGGTGTTAACATTCACAAACTACTTTATTCATACCAAAATTTCAAATGAATGAATGTTTTTTATGAGGCGCAATACCTTATTTTAGACGAAAAATCAATGAAAATGAGAAGAGTTAATATGAAACTCGTAAACATTGATTCTGGTACAATATGAGATACTATTTATATGAGACGTGAGTTAAAGAAGCGATAATTAATTAAAAAAAATTATTCAACAGTTTGAGATTTTAAGATCATGAGAGCGTATCAGTAGCGGATTTAAGGGGGAGCAGCCGGCGCCACCACCCCCCCCCCCCCTAAAATTTTTTAAATTAAGGTAAATTGTAGTCTTTTGTTTAGAAAAATGTAAACGATAAAAGAAGCAATTTCCACTCTCGGAGAAATAAATGACAAAATGTTTTGATTTTTATTATTAATTACTTTTATTGGGAGAACCACAGGGGCTTCTTATCCATTATGTTCTCAATCTATATATAAATATCTAGATATTTATATATAGATTGAGAACATAATGGATAAGAAGCCCCTGTGCTACTTAGGAGACATATTCCAAGCTCTATAAAATCTGTAAAATTCAGGAGCTCAAGGCCACCCCCAGACCCCCTGTCTTATAAACTTGTGCACTCCCCGCTTAACTGCAGTTCCTGGATCCACCCCCGTGTATGATCCTGTAATCGTGTTTCCTCTGTTCGTTTGTTTGTCAGTCCGCAAAATGTTTAACTTTGGCCATAACATTTGAATGGTAAATGACAGATTTTCATATTTGTATTCTTTGTGACAAAACCTTTAGATGGTACCAAACATTTTGACATGTGACCTTGATCATTCTTACAATTATGGAGCAACTTGTTTTCAAATCACCAGTGTCACACAATAGTATCCTATTACATGTATATATTTTCTGTAGAATTTAAAAATTCAAATATTGACTTTATTTGTGATGTCCAGTTAGACTTATTATATTGATTTACACATGTTTAGTAATGTTGTCCATTGATAGTATCGTATAGTTTATACAGTGTCAGTGGTAAGGAATCTTCCATCCGAATTCGCCATGTACATAGTGCAGGTAAAGGAATGAATCTGATAATGACGAAGTGCGCAATTCTGAACCATCTCAATGGTAGTTTCGGAGACCCAATACTTCACTACAATAGTTCAAAACAGTAGCAAAACAAATTTTAAAAAAGTTTTTCCTAAGTTGAAATTCCTACAATGTTTGTCTTTGTAAAAACGAATTTTCGAGACCATCCTTCCCATTGCATGACCACCAGCTTTCGATGGAATATAAAAGTTATGATGGAGTCATTTTTGACGACACTCGTCCTGTTCACGCTTATGCTCCCTTTTTCTCTTAGTTGCACAATATCTTAACTATCACCAAGAGATGTATAGCAAAATCAAGTGTTATATCACTACCTGAAAATTAAAAAGTCAATGCAATTCACATGTGAGGGACAAAAACCTAATGCTTGGAAAACATTTGATTTTACTAAATCAGCTGGAAATAATTCTCATGTATGTAAAATTAGGAGCTAAGTTCAAGGCTGCTTGTGCCATGGCCGCATCAAACCTAAGATGCAATTACACTTTCACCAAATGCTTGACATTTCGAAGTAAAAATCACAGGTCTTTTGGATATGACCCTAAAAACGGAGATCCCATGTCGCGGCAGATGTTGACACGTTAAAGAGTCATTACAAGTGGTATTTCACCCACAACTGGCGATGTCTCATTATTACACACACACACATATATAATTATAATATATCTCGCGGCCTTACTACACTTTTAGAAGTATTGAAAATACTATTATGCAATTTTTACCATAACTGCGTTCCGTACTTTTATTTTACATGATAGAATTCCTTCAAACAATTGATATATATCTCTCATATATTTGTTCCCTTAATGTATATATTTTGGCAGTGTTTTTGTCTTATTTTCATTGTAGTAAGTATATGAATTAAATGTACATATTAAATTGCTGGTATATTGAAAAATAACACACCAGACCGATACTTTAAGACTGATCGAACATCTCGACTTCAAAATGCACAAATATTAAATTATATATCCTAATTAGCAAATAGAATAAATTCCATCATGCGTCTGGGCACCCAGCCGTAAAACTGCCCAAACAAACACATGTCCAGTCGAAATATAAGAAGAAAACAAAATGGTGCCAGTAGCACTAATACTGCTGGTAGTGTCTCGGGCTTGGCAGACCTCAGGGTGCTTGGGTCAGCAGGGTTCGACTACGGCAAATCCTACGAACGCCCCGAACATTTTTGCATCGGTTCTCTAAATGTTGGAACCATGCGAGGAAAGGCTAATGAAGTGGTGGAGACCATATCCAGAAAGAAGGTTGACCTGTGTTGTCTTCAGGATACCAGATGGAGAAATGAAGGTGTCAGAAAGGTAGTGGGAAAGGATACCAACTGCAAGTTCTACTGGTCTGGGAATGATAAAGGGACAGGTGGAGTGGGAGTCCTAAGTGGCAGAAAAGTGGTGGGAGAAAGTGTTTGAAGTGAAGCGAATATCAGACAGGATAATACTTGTACGTCTGATTGCTGGTAAAGTAGTGTTTGCCATTGTATGTTTCTACGCTCCACAGGTTGGGCTCAGTGATGATGAAAAGGACAATTTCTATGAGCAGTTACAGAGCCTTGTTGCGACTGTACCTGGTACAGAGGAACTGTTTGTATGTGGGGATTGGAATGGACATATCGGTTCTGCTCCTTGTGGTTATGAGGAAGTACATGGTGGCCATGCTATTGGCAAGAGGAATGCTGAAGGAGAAAGACTACCTGAGTTCTCTGTCGCTAATAATTTAGTGATTGGCAACTCAGTGTTCGAGATGAGGCCTAAACATCTAGTCACATACCAATCTGGAGGGAGCATGACACAGATAGACTACATACTATTTCGGCACAGCTTTAGGAGAAATGTCACAAATGTAAGAGTCATCCTGGGTGAAAAATGTGCATCCCAACATAACCTGCTCCTGTGTGATCTTAAGGCGCAGAGTCCTCGCAAACGTAAACATGAGTTTTCTCCACGCATAAAACTGTGGAAGCTGAAGGATCCAATCATTCAAGCTGAATTTGCTGAGAGATTTGCTTCATCAAATAAAGATACGCAAGCAGTCAGCGTAGAGGAACACTGGAAGAGACTCAAGGATGGGTTGAATGAGGCTGTGACTGAGGTGTGTGGAGTGTCATCCAAGCACAACTGGAAGAAACAGACTTGGTGGTGGAACGAGACAGTCGACCAAGCTGTTGGAGAGAAGAGGCGATGCTACAGAGCATGGAAAACAGGTGGTAGCAGAGAGACATACAACGGAGCCAAGCGCGTTGCTAAAGTTGCTGTACACCACGCTAAGTCAGAGGCCGATAAAGAGGTTTTTCTTAAAATAACCCCCAAGTCAAGTGACATCTACAAGCTCGCAAAACAGATGCGCCGTGACAATCAAGATGTCTTGGGTGAGAAACCAATAAGGAACGACTCTGGTGAACTCTCATTGGATGATGAAGTGAAGAAACAGTCATGGAAGCAGCACTATGAGCGCCTACTGAACGTTGGATTTCCATGGAACCCCGATGAGCTGTCAGATGAACCTCCTGTGGAAGGACCTAGTAACCCTATTACCCGGGAGATGATCACAAAAGCAATCAGTAAAATGGGTGTTGGCAAAGCAGCAGGACCATCTGGTATAGTTGCTGAGATGCTGAAACCAACAGGTGAACTGGGGGCAAGTCTGGTGCAGGAACTGATTGAAGCCATCATCAGAGAGGGGTGCATACCTGCGGAATGGGAAGAGAACTTTATAGTCGGCCTGTACAAAGGTATAGGGGATGCGCTAAACAGAGGTAACTACCGTGGACTCAAACTTATTGATCAGGTCATGAAAGTCTGGGAAAGAGTTGTTGAGCAGCTGATCAGCAACAAGTACAGATTGATGACATGCAATTTGGCTTCATGCCCGGTAGGAGCACCACAGACGCAATCTTCATCATACGCCAAGTCATGGAGAAACATCAGGCAGCAAACAAACCATTGTACATGGCATTTGTAGACTTGGAAAAAGCTTTCGACCGTGTCCCAAGAAAGGTCATCTGGTGGGCCCTGCAAAAGTTGGGAGTTACGGAATGGCCGGTTCAAGTGGTGACGTCTATGTACACCAATGTTCGTAGTAGGGTACGAGTCGGTAACAGCTACAGCGATGAATTTGAAGTTAGAGTGGGCATCCATCAAGGATCAGTCTTATATCCCCTTCTATTCATCATTGTCTTCGAGGCTCTATCACTAGAATTTCGCACCAGCTGCCTGTGGGAGCTCCTATATGCTGATGACCTGGCAATAATTGTTACCTCACTTGAATCACTCAAGGAACGTCTGGACAGATGGAAGAGTAGCATGGAGGAGAAGGGTCTCAGAGTGAACATGGGTAAGACCAGGGTCATGATCGCTGGTCCCAACCTCGACTTATTGAGGAAAACAGGCAAACACCCTTGTTCTGTATGTCTGAGTGGAACAGGCAGCAACTCAATCCTCTGCACACACTGTTCAGAATGGGTGCACAAAAAGTGCAGTGGCATAGAGGGCCCTCTCAAAGCAGATCCTCACTATAAGTATTTGCGCTGCGCTGGTGCAGAATGATCAATAGATGGCATACCAATAACGGAGGTTGGTATTGGTGACAGCACGCTTGAAGTAGTGACAGACTTTTGCTACCTGGGTGACATGCTGTCATCAGGTGGAGGCTGTGAACTCACAGCAGCTACACGTTGCAAGGTTGCCTGGAAACAGTTTAGAGAGCTGCTACCAATCCTAACCAACAAGCACCTACCAACAGCTACTAGAGGGTGTGTCTACTCCTCATGTGTCAGAAGTGTGCTTATGTATGGCTCCGAAACTTGGGCTGTTTCTGTTAACACTAAAAAGAAATTGCAGTGTAATGACAAAGCAATGATAAGATGGATCTGTTTGGTGAAGCCTGAGCAAACCATTCCGTTTGAATCCCTCCTCGCTCAAGTCAACTTAAAAAGCCTCACAGACATCATGCAGAAGAGCAGACTGCGTTGGCTGGGGCACGTTGAGCGCAGCACTGGCTGGATTGCTCAAGTCCGACAACTGAACGTACCAGCGGAGAGGACCACTGGCAGACCCAAACTGTCTTGGGAGGATGTCGTGAAGCGGGATAGGAAACCCCTGGGTATGGATTCCATCAACCCTCATCACAGACAGGAATGGAGAGGAAGACTTAGATTGAGACTGGACAGTCAGGCCCCACCCTCAACAGAGGATTAATTGATGGCCTGATCAACAAATAAACTGGATATGATGATGATGATGATCTGGACTCTAAAATTCATTACTTATTCAACAAATCATCAAAACACATAAACAATGTTAAAAACATTGCATTGTGCACTTCGTGTTGACGTCAAATTTTCAGGTACGATACCCCACGTATGCCATTATTGTTACATGTAAAATGTGGAATCTTCTTGATTAATTTCTAAATTAAGTGCTCAGTCGATTTTTGATATGTTGTCAAAATATACACAATTGATTATAACAAAATTTATTTTTGTTGCTATTTGTTTGAGGTTTATTTTTATAACGACTGGTCGTATTAGGATACTTGGAACAAATACATACTTAGATTTTGATATATATGTGAATCGAGAAGTTTGAAGTGGAGTTCTGTAAAACGCGTAACACAGTGAGTGCAGCTGCTGGCATTTAGAGTGGTTAGTCATCAGTGTGTGTTAATCAATGCATGTCATTTATGTGTTAAATGTGTCTGTCTTGTTATTAATACAAATAATTATTACCATTGTATAACCAATCTAACCTTTTGTTTCCTACATGTACAGTATTTCACCGGCTACAAGATATAGGAAAGGGATAGACAGTTATGAAATATTTCAGGTTATAAATTCTTAGTTACATAAATTTAAGAGATTGTCCATGGAGATCAGGCAGTCACTATAATATGGCTGGCACATGCCATTCCCCACAATTTTATTCATACCCAATAAATATATATTATTACTACAGTAACTTGATCTGAAGAGTCGGATCACGTCGAGTTGAGAGTCGGGGATCATCAGATCACATGAGACGCGAAGCGTCGAGTTTGATCTGATGATCTGCACCTGTCAACGAGACGTGATCCAACTCTTCGGATTAAGTTACTGTAGTAATGATAAATTTATTATATACCCCCTTATGCATTTTAAATCCACACTTATAAGATAATAAATGTAATCCAAGTTATCAAAAACAGACAAACCATGAAATTATGTTTTGTGTACGCAGTTTCGTTTGTGACATGGTCAATATTTTCCACAAATAACGTTGCGTTGATGCATTGTGACGGCATCAGTTTCAGAGGATACTGATACGGAATCAGAAAACCACAGGATGGTGATACGGAAAACCGGATCACATGCTGTGAAATCCACAGTATCAACAAACGATACATCGATGGGTATATAATAAAAGTTAAGATCATATGCCAATTTTATCATATGTTAAGTGAATTTCACAACAAGAGGCCCAGGGGCCACATTGCTCACCTGAGTCACCTTGGCCCATATCTGAAGACTTTCCATATATATTTGCATGTAAAACCTTAGTCCCTATTGTGGCCCCAACCTACCCCCTGAGGCCATGATTTTTACAAACTTGAATTTGCACTATGTCCGAAAACTTTTATGTAAAATGTCAACTTCTTTGGCCCAATGGTTCTTGAGAAGAAGATTTTCCCTATATATTTCTATGTAAAACTTTGACCCCCTATTGTGGCCCCAACTTACCCCTGGGGGCCATGATTTGAACAAACTTGAATCAGCACTATGTCAGGAAGCTTTCATGTAAATGTGAACTTCTTTGGCCCAATGGTTCATGAGAAGATTTTCCCTATATATTTCTATGTATAACTTTGATCCCTTATTGTGGCCCCAACCTACCTCTGGGGTCATGATTTGAATAAACTTGAATCAGAATTATGTTAGGAAGCTTTCATGTAAATCTTAGCTCTTCTGGCTCATTGGTTTTTGAGAAGATTTTTAAAGATTTTCCCTATATATTTCTATGTAACTTTGATCCCCTATTGTGGCCCCAACTTATCCCCGGGGGCCATGATTTGAACAAACTTGAATCAGTGCAGCACTATGTCATGAAGCTTTTGTGTAAATCTCAGCTCTTCTGGCTCAGTGGTTCTTAAAAAGATTTATAAAGATTATCCCTGTATATTTCTATGTAAAACTTTGATCCCCTATTGTGGCCCCAACCTACCTCTGGGGTCATGATTTGAACAAACTTGAATCAGCAATATGTTAGGAAGCTTTCATGTTAATCTTAGCTCTTCTGGCTCATTGGTTCTTGAGAAGATTTTTAGTTCTTCTGAGCCGAAGGCTCAAAGAGCTAATCATATGGCCATATGTCTGGCGTGCGGTGTGCGTCAACTTTTTGGAAAAAGGGCTATACCTCAAGAACCCCTTGGCCAATTTTTTTCAAAGGGTATCCTTAGCCCAAGGGCTTTCATTTGTACTAAAACTAGGGTTGTGACCCTTTAACAAGGGGAGATAATTAGGAAAATGCAAACAAAAGTAGTGGTTGCTAAAAAATCATCTTCTCATGAACCACTGGGCAAATTATTACCAAACTTATATGCATAAGGATGAGGATAGGTTGTAGATAAAAAAAATTTCAAGGCATCATCCTGGGGCAAAGGGTGTGGTCTCAAGGTCACTTCAAAGTTGACCTTAAATTTTGTTTTGTTAAAACTTTGATATTTTGCTTAGTATAAGGACTAGGATCAACAAATTTTGTCAGTTAATGCATCTTAGGACCTAATATCATGTTGTCTCAAAAGTAGGTCATGGTGACCTTCTTTTTGAATTTCGCAGGTAATTATTATTGGATTTTGATGCATATCTTGGACACTTTTGAGCCTATGATCATCAAAAGTTGTCAGTTGATGGATCATGGAACCTTGAACTGCGTCATATGAAAAGTATGTCACCATGACCTACTTTCTGAATTTTATGGCTAATCATTTATGAATACATTTTAGGTTGTTATTTCAGATACCGAGAGGTTTAGAATCATCAAACCTTGTAAGTTGATGCATCTAGAGGCCTTGAAACATATTTATATATAAAAAAGTAGGTCACAGTGACCTACTTTTTGAATTTTGCAAACATTCAAATTTCACATTTTCAATTTTAGATGCATATTTTGGACACTATGAAAGCTAGTATCATCAAACTTTGTCAGTTGATGCATGTTGAATCTTCAGAGTGTGTTGACTAAAAAGTAGGTCACCGTGACCTATTTTTGGATTTTGACGGCTATATTTGAATATTTCAGATACTATTTGACTTCAATCATCAAACTTTGTCAGTTGATGGGTCTTGAGTCATCAGAGTGTGTTGACCAAAAAGTAGGTCACTGTGACCTACTTTTGGAATTTGACCTTTATATCTGAATATTTCAGATACTATTTGACTTCAATTATCAAACTTTGTCAGTTTATGCATCTTGAGTCTTTGGAGTGTGTCGACCAAAAAGTAGGTCACTGTGGCCTTATTTTGGAATTTGACAGCTATATTTGAATGCTATTTGACTTGTCAGTTGATGCATCTTGAGTCTTCAGTGTGTCGACTAAAAGTAGGTCACTGTGACCTACTTTTGGACAGTTACATTTAAATTTTCAGGTACTATTTGACTTAACATCATCAAACTTTGTTAATTGATGAATCTTGGTTAGTGAAAATTTTTGCCTATTCTACAATGTATCAGAAGAGCGATTCTAGGCCCATGGGCCTCTTGTTAAAGATTTTCCCTATATATTTCTGTGTAAAACTTTGATCCCCTATTGTGGCCCCAACCAATCTGACTAAAGTACAGACCTATATTATTATATATATATATAATAATATAGGTCTGTACTTTAGTCAGATTGTGGCCCCAACTTACCCCCGGAGGCCATGATTTGAACAAACTCAAATCTGCACTATGTCAGGAAGCTTTCAGGTAAATCTCAGCTCTTCTGGCTCAGTGGTTCTTGAGAAGAAGATTTTTAAAGATTCTCCCTATATAATTCTATGTAAAACTTTGATCCCCTGTTGTGGCCTCAACCTACCTCTGGGGACCATGATTTGAAGAAGTTGAATCTGCACTATGTCAGGAAGCTTTTATGCTCTGGCCTGGTGGTTCTTAAGAAGAAGATTTTTAAATGACTCTACCCTAATTTTGCATTTTTGTGATTATCTCCCCATGAAGGCATGGCTCTTCATTTGAACAAACTTGAAAACCCTTCACCCAAGGATGCTTTGTGCCAAGTTTGGTTGAAATTGACCCAGTGGTTCTGGAGAAGAAGATGAAAATGTGAAAAGTTTACAACGACAGATAACGGACAAATTTTGATCAGAAAAGCTCACTTGGCTTGGGTGAGCTAAAAACATTGTTAGTTGTCAAAACTTGGCCTATTTCATGAATCCGAGGATCCTATATAATCTATAGAAAACTATCATTTTGTAAAGTTAAATAATATCCAATACAATAAAATTTGTCCACAAAGTAGACAATATTTGAAGGAATCCCTTAATAATTAAGATGAAACAATAAAATTGCTGGGAAACTATGCTATTGTTGTGCATTTACTGACCGAAGTAGCCAAAATTTGTGTGCACCCAATATTCCTGGCCAGTAATATTTACTTGATGGCATTTGATGCTGCCTATTATGTAGAGAACAATAACGTAGATATCGCATCCCATATCAATCCGATAATTCCCGGGGCAATATTGTCAAGGGTTGACATGGTGTAATATGGAAAAGGATATGTTTTTTGCATACTGAATATTAAATACAAGAACTGAATAAACAGAAATATATCATTTGATTTTGTTTGATACGCACACACACAGATATACATACCGGTATATAGTAAAATGTTATTCGAGTTTTGTGTTTTTTGACTTCTTGACTTTTATTATTGAATATATCTATTGTATCAAATACTGAATTCTTTTTATAAACTATATATATATATATATATATATATATATATAAAAACAAGAGGCCCATGGGCCACATCGCTCACCTGAGTCACCTTGGTCCATATCAGAAGATTTTCCATATCTATTTGCATGTAATACCGTAGTCCCTATTATGGCCCCAAACCTACCCCTGGAGGCCATGGTTTTTGCAAACTTGAATCTACACTATGTCAGAAAGCTTTCATGTAAATGTGAACTTCTTTGGCCCAATGGTTCTTGAGAAGAAGATTTTTAAAGATTTTCCCTATATATTTGTATGTAAAACTTTGATCCCCTATTGTGGCCCCATCCTACCCCAGGGGGCCATGATTTTAACAAACCTGAATCTGCACTATATCAGAAAGCTTTCATATAAATCTCAGCTTTTCTGGCTTAGTGGTTCTGGGAAGAAGATTTTTAAAGACTTTTCTTATATATTTGTATGTAAAACTTTGATCCCCTATTGTGGCCCCATCCGACCCCTGGGGGCCATGATCTTAACAATTTAGAATATGCACTATATCAGGAAGCTTTCATATAAATCTCAGCTTTTCTGGCTCAGTGGTTCTTGAGAAGAAGATTTTTAAAGATTTTTCCTATAAATTTGTATGTAAAACTTTGATGCCCCCCTTGAGGCCCCATCCAATCCCCGGGGTCCATGATTTTAACAAACTTGAATCTGCACTATATCAAAACAAAAAAACAAACAAACAAAAAACAAAAAAAACTTTGACCCCCTATTGTGGCCCCATCCGATCCCCGGGGGCCATGATTTTAACAATTTAGAATCTGTACTATATCAGAAAGCTTTCATATAAATCTCAGCTTTTCTGGCTAAGTGGTTCTTGGGAAGAAGATTTTTAAAGTATTTCCCTATATATTTGTGTGCAAAACTTTGATCCCCCCTTGGGGCCCCATCCTATCCCCGGGGGCCATGATTTGAACAAACTTGAATCTGCACTATGTCAGAAAGTTTTCATGCAAAAATCAGCTTTTCTGACTCAGTGGTTCTTGAGAAGAAGATTTTTAAAGATTTTTCCTATATATTTGTATGTAAAACTTTGATCCCCTATTGTGGCCCCATCCAACCCCCGGGGCCCATGATTTGAACAAACTTGAATCTGCATTATGTCAGGAAGCTTTCATGTAAATCTCAGCTTTTCTGGCTTAGTGGTTCTTGAGAAGAAGATTTTTAAATGACCCCACCCTATTTTTACATTTTTGTGATTATCTCCCCTTTGAAAGGGACATGGCCCTTCATTTGAACAAACTTGAAAGCCCTTCACCCAAGGATGCTTTTGGCCAAGTTAGGTTGAAATTGGCCCAGTGGTTCTGGAGAAGAAGTCGAAAATGTGAAAAGTTTACGGACAGACGGACGGACAGACGGACGCCGGACAAAATGTGATCAGAATAGCTCACTTGAAACTTCGGTTCAGGTGAGCTAATAAAAGATAATAATGATATATACATATACGTATATATATATATATATATATATATATATATATATATATATATATATGCAAGTTTAACATAATTCTGCAATTTTCTGTATTTCATATAATGTCCTAGGACACCACTCTTTTCATGCATGCAATTTATCTATGTTGGTGCGAGGGGATCATAAATACTATACATGAACTATTTAATCTTTTTCAGACAAACAATGGCCAAGAATGTGTAGAATGGACAGAATTCAGGTTAAAGGTGTGCCAAATTAGTCACTGTAAATGTTCATACTGAAAATTATTGTACCTGTCATATCAATGTAAATCATATCAATCTGCAATGTTTTATTTTCCAAAAATAAAAAATAAGACATACATATATCATAGTTTGATTATTATCATTGATTTGATGGTCATGGTGTCAATACATGTATATCGATGTTTAGTGGGGTAATAATCTTCCTGTACTGGGTCAGACAAATGTCCACACTATTTGATACATGGAGCAATTTATGCTATACGGAGACATGACAATATCTGATCCAAATGCAAGGTGTCAAGAATGACTCAAAGGTTTCCCCAATTGATCCATGTATCATCATTCAAGTTTCAAAGAAATAAATCATAAAGCAACCAATCACAATTCAGTGCCATTATATAGCATGTGCATTCACCTGGCTGTGAACTTTAACTAATAATACATACAACTGTATATATAATGAGCCTGCACTTTTAAAGTTACATCTTTATATAACTAGAAATATCTCCAATTAAGACAAGCCTCACTCGCAGCCTACTGTGGTTATTACAAACACAATACAAAATCCAGAATTGCAAGGTCAAAGGTTTATATAATTATGTACATGTAGAGGGTCATAGTAAAAAATAAATAAATAGCGAACATAATCATCATGCGTCCACCAAGAAGTATCGATCTGTAAAAAGATTAATGAAGGTATCCTCAATGAATGAGCCCGAGTGGATTAGCTATGTCCACCACCGCTACAAAAAAAGTTGGAAGCACAAAAGTTCTATAACACCTGTAAAATTTGAACAAAGTCCATTGAGCAGTTTTGGAGGAGTTGTATCCACAAAGTGCACTTATAGTAGATGTAGCATGTACAAATACCATGTACAAATTCAACAAAGTCCCATAACTCCTATCAAATTTGTCAAATCAAAATGAAGGCGCAGTATCATCAACTACTCATGGTGACTAACAATCCTTCAAATTTTGAACAAAATCCGTTGAGCACTTTCGGAGTTGCGTCCACAAAGTGCTCCTATAGTGTAGCATGTACAAATTCTACAATGTCCAAACACTCCTGTAAAATTTGTCGAATCAAAATGGTGATGTAATATGATCAACTTCATATGGTTACTAACAATCCTACAGAATTTGAACAAAATCCATTGAGTAGTTTCGGAAAAGTGAAGTTGGACGGATACCAGTATTTCTATGTTCCCTCCCGCGTTGCAGTGGGGTACAAAAAATATCACACATACAGTGTAGTTGTCATGCTCTCACCAAGATGTCCGTGGAGGTTGGGCATAATGTTTTATGAGGGCATCCTCGACAATTTCATTAGAAACCAACAAAAAAAGCTGTAATCTCTCTAATGGAATGGAAACAATAACCCATGGTTTGCAACGATGTATTTCAGGGTAGTTTTTTGAAATGGAGAGCAGATTTTAAGTTAATTTTACGTTAACTAGTAATCAAGTAAAATTTGATTATAGCTTACAGACTTCATCTTATACATGAAATAATATATAAGGTGCAAGCAGTAACTGGAGCAAGCATTTCAAAGTTTCTGGAGATTTCCATATGGCTGATTCACGACTACATCTATGGATTACTTAAAACAAACTGGTAAATTTCATTTGTTCATAAATTATAAAAACCTATTTTCTCTGTAAGATCAAAGTCAAGCATCGATAAATATTAGCACTATTTATGGATTTTATTCATATTGTACATGTATTACTTAAAAGCTGTCATTAAAAGAAATCGAACTTCCATTATTTTTTTTCCCTTCTTTTTTTTGGTTGCAATTTCGAGGTTGTTTATAGAAAATGAAAGTATGTTTTTAATCAATTTCAAGATAATCAAGTAAAAGTCAATTATAATTTACGGAATTCACCACATATTAAAGATGTTAGCAGTATCTCTGGAGTAAGCGCGTTTCAGAGTTTATTGGCAAAATGTATTCATATTCAGCAGTATATATAAGTATAGTACAAGATGTTTTCTTAAAACAGAAATGCCCCTAAAAGTGCATGCCCATACTGATGAATGACTTTACATAATATAATCCCATGTATATTGTCACGATTTATTCATATTTTTGTTATGTTTATGGCAGAGTTAGAATCCCTTTGTGGAGCCCTTAACATATTTGCTGAATTAGCAGTTCGATTACTTTTTGTGTACCCCAATACAACCTTTTACAGACATTGGTCAGTTTCAGGCTATTGTCCTTTTTAGCCGAGTTGCAACGAAGTTGAACTCGGCTATTGGTTTGGTGATGCGGGCGGGCGTTAACAATTGGTTTTCGGATGATAACTCAAAAAGTTTACAATCTAATCAAACGAAACTTTGATATATTGTTGGGTACCAGGTAAGGAAGACCTCTATTAATTTTGGAGAAAAATGGTCAAAGGTCAAGGTCGCGGTGACCGAAAATAGAATGAAAATTTCAGAAAAATTTGGTTTCTGGATGATAACTCAGAAAATTTAAATCCAAATCGAATGATACTTAAAGATATTGTTGTGTACCAGGTAAAGAAGACCCCTATGGATTTTGGAGAAAATAGGTAAAAGGTCAAGGTCACAGTGACCGAAAATAGATTTAAAATTCCAAAAAAATTTGGTTTCAGAAGGATAACTCGAAAATTTTGAATTTGAATCAAATGAAATTGGATATATTGTTGGATACCAGCAAAGCAAGGCCCCAATAATTTTGGAGAAAAAAGGTCAAAGGTCAAGGTCACAGTGACCGAAAATGATTGAAAACTTCAGACAAACATGGTTTCTGGACAGTAACTCGAAAAGTTTAACTCCAAACCCTTTTAAAAACGTATTCACAAAAATTTATTACATTATATCCAACAATTAGTTCTTCACAATTATAAATATGCCACATCATTCCTGACTTTACAATGTATCCCATGCAACTAGGCTCATGCACCCCTGGGTGCATATATTGATTTTCTATTATATAAAATGCCGCATTGCAGATCCTGACAGAGCTGACCACGTTTTTTATGATGTTACAACATAGCTAGATAGTGGGTAACCTTTCTCCTACTAGTAGTAAGTTGATTTTTTTTTTTATATTTGTAGTGAGTACATTTTTATAGTCATTTACCGTGTCAGTTAAGAGCTAGGTATTTCTATGTATTTTGTCACTTTTGCGTATGTTTATACGAGGTGATGTTTTGCCATGTATAGTGTCGTGTATGGAATATATATGCACAAGGTTTTTGAGCCTTGCTTGTATAGTGCTATGTACAGGGGTGTTGCTAAAACGCGGAATGGAAAATGAAACGGAAGACAGAATAGAACGGAAAACATTGTATGCAATAATGTTATAAGGAGGTCATTAGTTTGCAAAATAAAAGGTTTATCATGAACGAGGGAAGCAGAAATTACATAGAGTGGGAAGTCATCCACAGAATCTAGTTTCATATACTTCATAATAATGCATATGAATTTTAAAATCATTAACTAATTGCCATGAAAAATATTAATAACAAATAAATAATTTGAAAGAATAATCATACTGAAAAAGACTTGAATTTTCAAATTTTATATCCCACCCCCACCTCCCATGTATTAACACTGTATGACTATTTTGGACCTGCCCTACAGTCAGAACCCTGGGGTTGTAAAATTCACAATTTTGGTACATCCCTTCTCTGCTTTTCCTAAATATGCATTTAGGTTTTATATAGTATCAGCACAGAAAAAGAAATCTTTCATGTCATAAAGATAATAATCACCACAATCAGTTTACCCTCAAATGTATCTGGGTATGAAGATTGATGAGGGCATCTGTAGAAACAAACTAAATTAAAATCAACAAGATGTGTTTGTGAAACACAAATGCCCCTGATAATGGTCAATTCCAAAGATGTCCAAGGTCACAAGGACAAATATCTTAGTACCAGTAGAAAGATCTTGTCATGAGAAATGTTCATGTGCAATATGTAAGCTCTAATATTTACCATTTAGAAGTTATGACCAATGTCAAATTTTTTAAAAGTATGTCATTTGTCAAGATCAAAAGGTTTAGTACCCATGGAAAGGTCTTGTCACAAGGATTACTCATGTGAAATATCAAAGCTCTAGCACTTGCTGTTCAAACGTTATCAGCAAGATAAAAGTTTTCAAAAAGTAGGTCAAACTCCAAGGTCAAAGGTTCAAAAATGTTAGTACCCATGGAAAGGTCTTGGCACAAAGAATACTCATGTGAAATATCAAAGCTCTAGCACTTACTGTTCAAAAGTTATTAGCGAGGTTAAAGTTTCAGACAGAATGACAGACAGGACAAAAACAATATTTTCAGATATTACCCCAAAAACAGAGATCCTGTGTTGCGACATTAAAGAACCCTCACTGCTACAGTTGTCGAGCACTTAAACTGTGGTACTTCATCAAAAGCTTGTGATGTCTCAAAATGAGTGAAAGATTCTCAACGGGACTTTAAAACAACCAACAAAACAATCCAACTCACCTTTAAGTCAATCCAAGCATGAACATTTCATTGTCTGGTGACCTTAATGACAGGATCTCATTTCTAGATTTAAACTCACCTTTGAGTCATGGGCAACAGCATACTAATTTGGGAGCCATTCCAAGCAAAAGCCTCTAAGCCAGGAATCAATTGTAACAAAGGCAGACATCTAAGTCAAAACTATGTCTCAGTCTTGTGGAGACTAGAAATAATGATTGACTTGGTTTGCTAAACAGAACTTTGGTCTCTTCGTAAAGTGTTACTGTGATCAGAAAAAAAGGATAGTTTCACATCAACACTTTACTCGGGATAAGTTCAGGTGGATTTAAACATTCTACATCTGCCTACTAGCTATATAGCATGAAGGCAAATGGAAAATGCATGTATACACTGAATGTTTCTTCAACATTGTAATAAAAGTGTCTTTTCAAAAAATTTTGTGGTGGTTTCATACCACATCTTTTCGTTCTATTTATTCTCCATATTTTGTAACATTGCATCTTATTCAATCACATGTCTTTTTTTTTAATATTTCACTTTCAATCTCTTTTCTCTTTTGTTGCATTTCTTTTTTTTTCTTTTTTCTTCATTCAATTTCATTGCTGTCTTATTCCTCAAATAACATCTCACAGTCATAATCAGAGTCTGGATGTATATGAAAAACAAGTGGATGTCATGAAAAAATTCATCTCTTTTTCAAGTTAATGTGCTGCATATTGTAATGTTTTATTACATCTTTCAAACATTTTCTGAATTGCAGCCAAAGTTTTTCAAAAATCAAGACTCTGATTTTACAATTAAAGTTCTGTCGTATACATAAATTATATTTATGTTAAAAGATGCACCATTTTACATCACTCTGTGATACAATATATACAAAACTATTGCAAATCTCAGCAAATCAAAACTATAAACACAGTAACAAATCTTACATACATGGTACAATAATTTTGCAAAAGAGCAGATTTTTTTTTATGTTGACCTGTTTACATGTATATTAAAGTATCAAATTACATGAAATTTACATTAATGCTCATCTTCACAAAACTTTATTTCAGTCTTCTTTACAAACAATTCTTTTTTTTTTTAACTTGTACTACTGACGTTACTGAACACAATGATAAAACTGAGTGGATAATATTCATTTGAAACGGCTAGTTACACAGATGACTAGATATCTGCTGAATAATTAAAATGGTGGCAATGCTATAGCCAATTCACATGATAAAATAGTCCAATGTACATGTATAATTAAGGAGGACTCTTTGAGGACCCAGAAGCGTCAGTGTCACCTCCTCCAGGACCGACTTTCCTCATCTTCCTCCTCCTCGTCATCACCAGCGAGTAAGGCTTCCTCATCTAGATCATCCTCTCCATGACCCTGAAAATTCAATCCAGCATATAGAAGTTTTCTCCTTGACAAGTTTAGGACAACAAATCTAATTTGAAGTTTGAGCACCTACATGTATATGCAACAGAAGCTTGCATATATACATATGTAATCAAAGATCAGTTATTATGCCAACTTAGTGATATATCTAATTAAATGAATAGATTTTGTTTTGCATAGTGATGTATTGTTTTTATCATGTAAAAATATGAATTGGATTATTTCTTTATAAATATAATGGAATTAATTATTCTTGTAATAATATGGTAATGGGACATAATAAAAATTTCTAATTTTCCCCTTTCCTGACCCTACATTTTGAATCTGGTTAGGTATGTAGTATATAGAGGTTGTATATTTCTTTTTTCACATATCAGCATTTAATGAAAGATATCAAAGAAGACAAAGAATGAATATTTACAAACTTTGTTAATAACAAGAGGCCCACGGGCCACATCGTTCACCTGGACTCATATTAAGATTTTTTTCTATGTATTCGCATGTAAAACTTTGATCCCTGTTGTGGCCCTAACCTACTCCCGGGGGCCATGATTTTTCAAAATTGAATCTGGACTATGTCAGGAAGCTTTCATGTGAATGTAAGCTTTTCTGGCCCAGCGATTTTCCAGAAGAGGATTTCTAATGATTTTCCCTATATATTTGTATGTAAAACTTTGATCCCCTATTGTGGCCCCATCCTATCCTCAGGGGCCATGATTTTTACAAACTTCAATTTGCATGATGTTAGGAAGCTTCCATGTAAATGTCCACTTTCTTGGCCCAATAGTTTTTGAGAAGAAGATTTTTAAAGATTTTCCCTACATATTTCTATGTAAAACTTTGATCCCCCCCTTGTGGCCCCATCCTACCCCCGGGGGCCATGATTTTAACAAACTTAAATCTGCACTATGTCAGGAAGCTTTCATGTAAATTTCAGTTTTTCTGGCTCAGTGGCTCTTGAGAAGATTTTTAAATGATCCCACCCTATTTTTGCGATTATCTCCCCTTTGAAAGAAACATGGACCTTCATTTGATCAAACTTGATAGCCCTTCACCCAAGGATGCTTCTGGCTAAATTTGGTTGAAATTGGTCCAGTGGTTCTGGAGAAGAAGTCGAAAATGTAAAAAGTTTACAGCCAGACGACGGACAACAAGCAATCAGAAAAGCTCACTTAAGTGTTCAGCTCAGGTGAGCTAAAAAACAATGTAACTACAGACTGTACTACAAAATAGTGTACAAGCTAAGATTAAAAAAAGGCAGGGCACTATATAGACTCTCAAAAGAGCACATTCAGCACACAAATCAAGTCCTGAAAGGGCATGTTTAGTGAAATGATACAATGTATATGTACTGTGCACATTAAATATGAAATTCAAATTTAAGCACATGATAAATTAATGTTTGATTGATTAAGGTTTTACATTGTTTTGGCAATATTTCAGCCTCTTTACGGCAGTTAACTAAATGAAATATACAAGTATTCAGTATTGAGTGTCTGAGTTTCCCTGATGGCTCCCAGTGAGCCTACTCTTTTTTCAAAAATCAGGGAAATGAACTTTTGCGTGCCAAGGGGGTTGTGATCCTCCACATGGGATACCCTTTATTGTCCGATCCAACTGACATAATATAGCAAATTTAACTGTATCATGCAGGACATTGTTGAGTTAAAACATCCTACAGCTGTAGTTTGACTTTTTCCATGAAACAGATACTGCATGTCTAAATCTTCAGACAAGCTCCATATAAAGTCCAGCTCAGAAACCATATCATTTCTTTCATTGGTTGCTCTATCATACATCAAAGTTTGACTGAAATCTTTATTGAAGAAAGATAACTTCAATGAAGAATTTTTCCTCCTAAACAAGTATGCTGTGTTCTAACAAACAAATACATGTATACACGTACATCCATCACACACGCTACTCATTGTCTTAGACTATCACAATCAACATGCTGTCTAGGAATTCATTAATTCAATTATTCTGTGAATGAAAATCAGGACTTCATAAGTATTCAGCTCACCTCCACTTCAGTATCTGCTGTTTCCTCATCCTGGTCTACAGTCTGTCCAGGCTTAACCTTCACTAATGTATGCCATTTCATGATGAGATTTTTGCCATTTAATTTCCCACAATGCAACACAGCCTATAATTAAGAAACATCACCAAATTCATATAGTGTATTTCTTCTGTTAATGTATAAAGTATTTCAAAGAAACATTTCCTACACAGAATCAGTACAATCTACATATGAATCTACATGTAAATTGCACCTGGACACTACAAAAATGTCCACCACCTTTTCGTAAAACGACTCACCTTTTCTGCTTCGTCTCTGGTATGAAATGTAATGACTGCACTCTTGTCTCCTTCCTCAAAATCTATTTTGTCCACATTACACACTTTCTATAAAAAAACAAAAACAAAAAGCAAAGAAGAATCAAGAAATTCCATCTTTTATTTTCCTGTATCCTTCTTTATCATAATGATACCACCACTGCAAAGAGAGAGGGAGTCATCCGAGAAGCACATATAGAAGATTATTTAGCACAAGTGTTCATTTAATATATACACTTGTGTATACACATGATTAGCAATTCATATATGTATGTACTTGTTTCCCCAACATGCTGCATCCACATGCAGTTTGCAGTCTATGTAACCTATAGTTAATGTTGTAAACTTTCTTTCTTTTTTGAATTTCCTTCTTTATAAACTGTCTTACTGTTGGAAAATTGGAATAAACTTATCTTATCTTATCTATACAACGATCACCAATGCCCTCACTGGCAACATGCATTCAGTGCATGCTATGGTATGGTACATGTACCACTTTCAGTTAAAATGAAGAGGAGTTTAGGCCAATTCAACTTAATTAGTAGATTATCATCCAGGGTCAGCAAAAAGTATGGGGCGGGTGGGAGGATTTTATTTTTTAATTTTTATTTTCTGAGAAAAGAGAAACGAGGTTTTTTCCCCAAACAGATCCACATCATTTAATGGCAGATGGATATCAATCTTTGCTATTTTCATACACTAATTCCAGGTTAAGCTTCAATTTAAGGATATAACAGAAATATACCTAACTTCTTCAAGATTTACGTCTGTAAGAACGCGAGAAATTGAGAAAACCATATCAATCTATTTTCTTCACGTGACTTTTCATGTTCCTATACCGGAAATGTAAACAAGAAATGTAAATACCGGAGTCAGACATGAAAATATTCTGGAAATTGCAAGTTTTGCAAAATAAAAAAATTCGGGGCAGGCCAATTTTTGAGGGGCGCGCGGGGATGATAATCTATCAATTAAGTTGAATTGGCCTTATATTAGAGAGGTTTAATTCAGACTTCATTATCTCTCTCTGCATATCATTGTTCACTTTTTCACCTACTGTACCTTTAAAATTACTCCCTTACATAATACAGTGTCTACTGTATTGTGTAAGGAAGTAATTAGTTAAACTAATTACTTCCTTATACAAAACAGAGTCTAGTGTGCAGTATTTTCAAAATACTCTAAAATCACATGCTTCATATAAGAAACAATATCTGTCAACCTACTGTGAAATGCTGGTTGAGCAGTTCCTGATCTTCCCAGTCAAAGCCCTTCACCTCCAGCTGTTTAGGTCGCTTGTCTAACTTCCTACTTCCCTGACTAGGAATGTGCATAGGCTTTCCCCTGCCTCGCAATCCAGCTGCCACCCAGGTGTTGGCCCCTCTTGGCCTAGGTGCTGCCCGTCCTCGACCCCTACCTCTGCCAAGCAATCCCATAGCTGCTGCCTAAATTACAGTGGCACTATCAATGAACTCTTATCTATCCACAATGCATATAGCTCAGGCACCACAAAATAGAGCATTCTCCATATACGATTCCAGCTGTACGATTCACCATTGCATTGCTATCAATCTACCTCTATGGTATAATATTTTCACATACATTGTACATGTATATAGCCATGTACATGTACATTGGAGATTTAAAACTATTCATCTAGATGCCTCATCTTCTTTCTAATGAAGTGGTTAACAGCTTTCATAAATGCATGTTGCACTTTTCTCAGACACAAAATTTATTTTAGCAGGCTTCTTTATATGATCATACCTGTTTTGTGAGTTCACTTAGTTTAAGTTTCAGGGCTGTTGTGTCTTCTCCGGAGTGTTCTTTGTTAAAAAGCTCTAATTCGGTATCCAGAATCTCTTTCCTTGCCTACATATGTGTACATAAACATAACAAAATGTTGATTCATAAACAAGTACATCATTAGAGTCCTTTCATCTTCATTTCTGAGCCAAACAAAAGTTTTATATGCACCATAAATCACCTTTTAAAATTTTATAAACCCATCAATTGATGGGACTGTCCTACACAAAAATAAGGTTCTCAAGAATAAGTTTGTATGAATACACAGTAGACAATAACTGTAATGAAGAAATATAGGAAATAAATTCAATAAAGGCAAGATCACAGAAATAAAATCATGCAGGATAAAAGTGATTTACAAAATTGACAGTACTCCGAACTTTTACCTCCTCTGGTGTGGAAACCTTCTTAGTCACTCCAACTGCCGTGGTCTTGCTGGGCATCAACTCTGATTTGATCTTCTCCACTGATTTGGACAGCACACCAATCGTCTACAATGCATCAGATTTGTAGTCATTTACAATAACTTCAATGATATACTGTGTATGTACCTTGAAAAAGGTTGGGATTGAAATACATTTAGATTACTTTTACAAAAATGTCACTACAAAGTACATATTTAACCATGGAGAAAGAAATACAGTGAAACTTCTCTAAACCGGCCAGCTGTCGGACCCAAAAAAAAAACCGGCCGGTTTAGAGGGGTGGCCGATATACCGAGAATTTAGCATTTAGAGACGTTTCAGCTCAATTTTTTTTTTAGATATTTCATTGACATAACACAAACCATATAATATGGTGTTCAAGGACTATTATTTCACTATTGGAAATAAAACAAAATAATTTACTAACATGTTTATTTTCAATTTATACCACTAAAACTATTTAAACATGAATAAACATTTTTACATTGACATGCATAAATAATGGAAAACATTCTGTTTAAATAAAACTGCATTTGATATATGTATAGAAATCTGTAGACTAGCAGCATTTATGTAGAATTTCAGCTTATGTTTTCATAAACAAAACAAACACATAGCCATTTGATTGCTGCAATTAATACACAGAGTAGGTACTGCTCACTTTGATATGGGGATCTCTGATCAATTATCAGTGGAGATCAAACTAGTTCCCTTGTACCTACAGGTAATTATTATGAGAAATAGTCTTGCTGCAATCATCTAATTTTAACTAAAAATTTATAACAGGATACATAAAGAAAACACAGAGCCTATTATTGGAATTCCTCTTACCTATAAAAACTTTGTTTACATCCATTGCTTATATCGTTAACAAATTTGTTTTGACGTTTTTGAAAAGTACAGTAGAAAATATATAATTTTAATTTTGATGTTTCTTAGGAATTTTAAGTCTATGGAAACCCCCAAAAATCATTTATCTATTGAAAATTATCATTAACAGTCATGGTTTGTTGTTATTAACTGTCACTTATATCCATGGTGCAACAATATGGCGGATTGATTGTATTCATTCAATATGTGCATATCTGTTTATTACATTTCATACAGAAATTTGAAAGGGTCACTTGGATTAGCCAAGCACCAATTAACACCCTGGACAATAGGTAAACTATAGAACTTATAGAGGACACTGGTGTTTTTTACACCTCCAGTAGATAATTTCCCACCTGGCCAGTAGGTCAGTCATTTTTCACACCTGGCCGATCTTAATCATCCATCTGGCCAAAATTTTCTAGTCTTCAAATAGTGGCCTGTATTATAAGGGTAAATTACACATGTTTGTTAACAATTGTACTTTAAAAAGTGGCCGATGTCCGGTTTTCAGGGGTGGCCGGTTTTGTGAGACTTTCTTTGTAAGGAAATGTTAAGGTTTCTGCCAGGACTTTGAAAATCGGCCGATATTCAGGGAGAACCGGTTTTCTGAGGGGCCGGTTTGGAGAAGTTTCACTGTAATATATTTCCATACCTTCATTATGGATGCTTTCTCTTCAGCACTTTTTGTTTTCTCTAGCTTAGAAATAAGCATCTGAAAAAGAAGTAAGAGCATTTTAATGGCAGTTCTTTAAACTTCTTTTATTACACTTTACCCGAGTGAAGAGAATTGTTCACTTGGAGTTTTGGTACTTAAATGTCCTTTGGTAATAAGGTCAATACTGTATTTCACTAGCTCACTAGCCTCACCTAATACACTAAATCAACTTATCTAAAACATATCTTTCAAAAATGCACCTGAAGATGAAAAAAATCACCATTTTTAGAAATGGATCATAATAATGGGGAAAGAAAGATAACTCTGATATAAAACACATTTCAGAAAATGAGATGCTCTAGATCTCGGACTGGTGCACTGTTTTATTTTAAATATCTTACATGAATGAAGGAAATCATTAATATATTACATATAAATCATTCAAAACAAATGAAACATACATGTAACACACAATAAAATTACTTTCAATCAATTTTACTGAAAATGGTTGATACCTAGAAACCAAATGGTGGATAATAAACAGTAAACAATATGAATGCAGAATGCTTAAAGTTGGATTGGGAAAATGATAATTTTATTTACGGTATCTTCATTATGAATGACCTGTTTCAATGCTTTCTGAAACATCTGTTAGATTTATACACTTGGAATGATACTCATGCTCTATTGACCTCACAAATCTATTCCTTGGAAAATGGCTAAAAAATAAACCTTTTGCCCTTTACTCTACATCAATCTTATTTCCGAAAATCGCTTTACTCATGATTCAACATTTTCACCATTGTTGGAACAACTTGGATGGCTCACTGTTTATAAACAAGTCCAATTTTATAAATACAATTTGTTATACAAAGTTTTCTATTGCATGAACCCAAGTTATTTAAATGATTTGTTTGTATTTCATTTTTCTGAAAGTTGTGGTTTACAATCTCAATCCAATAATGATTTGTGTATGCCTGCATTCATAACAAGTTTGTTCAAAAACTTTCATTCGTACCAGGGGTTACAACTCTGGAATGAATTGCCATTATCTAAAGATCATTGCCTTCAATTTTAAGCTTTAAACATCATGTAAACGATATTCCTCTTCTAATACTGTAGATTCCTGAATATATGCGGAAAATCTATTATCGCGTAATTTCGCGAGAGGCATCACCTGCGAAATAAAATTACTCACTTATAATTTTCTGTTGCTAAGATACATGCAAGAACTCTTGATAAACAGATGACACACGAATTTGTGTTTACGCGATTTGACGTATACGAGACATTTCGCCCTATTAAGTACTCGTGTATAATAAGGAATGTACAGAATTGTTGATTATAATTCACTATATCCTTGTTATTGTTCATCATCTGCTCCGTCTTATATTGTGTTCAGTTGTTTATGATTAACTTCTTGACAGAAGACCTCGAGGAAGAATAGTGCTATGCACTAATAGAGTTAATGTACCTTCCATAAATAAAGCATCATTATTATTACTGTATACTCGCCTATAAGTCGGATTTTTGGGAGTCAATTTTTGGTCTAAAACTTTATATCCGACTTATAGGCGCATCCTAAGAAGATTGGTGTTTTTCTGGGCGGCGTAATGTAGTGTTTTTAAAACAACTCCGACGATTATCATGGACTACCACACAAATGATTATTGTTTACAAATATCTAGACATATTGTATTGTTTATGTATTTTAAAATTATGTATAAAATACAAGTATTTACATATTTTTATCTAGTTAAAAATTATTTACATACCGGCAACTATTTCTTTCAATTCAACTAATCTCACATTGAATTACGAACCCGATTTAATATTGAAATATTCATATGTATACCGGCTGAAATATATTTCATACAAGATTGAATATTGTTAACAGATAATTTAAATCATCATTCTTGACTCTTAAAAACTATATTGTTGATACAATGAATTATACCGGAATCTTCGCGAGGCGCGTGCCACAAAGTAAACATGGTGTTAGGTACTGGTAATTAGGAGACCATAATTGCTTAGGTAAACAAGGGATCATTGTCCATAAAAGATCAAGGGTTATGTTTAAACCCCAAACAGATATGGTTTGGATATTGAGCACCTCATAATTATTAATTTCTCAAAATATTTTTTGAAAAATAGGTAAAAACACTAGAGCATTGACTTGAAATTGCCAACCGATTCTGACAAAAATTTGTACCGACTTATATGCGGGTAAATGGCAAATTCCTACATAATAACCTTAAAAAATACAACCGACTTATAGGCGAGTATATACGGTACTCCCTTAAACTTTCTAATCTTTGTTTGAATGACAATATGAACCTCAAATGAGTTTGAACGTTGAAGTTTTGATGAATATTTGAATATGCAAGACTTGTATTATGAATGCACATCATTGAGGTAAAGGATTCATTGCTCGCAGACATAACGACCCACCTTCTGCTGTTCCACCTGCTTCAGCAGCAGCTCATGTTTCTGCTTTTGAAGCTCTGCCCTCTTTTTTAACATTTCCTTCTTTTTCTCCTCCTGTCTTTTAATGGCCTCGATTTTGGAGACAAAGGAAGCTGAACCCACAGCTGTTGGACTAGTGATGGCTGTTTTAGCTTTAATAGCCTCTGGATTGTAGACAGTCTTTGTGATGTTTCCAATAGAAGATGTGTATATAACAGCCTACAAGCAAGTCAACACCAAAATCAATTCAAAGGGAGATAACTTTCTTAATATGCTATTAAAATCATATTGCAACAGACTGGTTCTATACTTCATTAATACCCTAGAACTTCATAAACAATGGTGTTTGTGAAACATAATATCCCTAAATGTGGCCAAATTTAATGAGTCCAAAATATGGAAGTAAATACCCCTTTTATCAAAATATCACTATTATTCAATGACTAGGTCTTTATGTAATTCATTTATTTCCTAAATATTTTGAACTATATGCACGTGCTATTTAATGCAAATGTATTTCCAAAGAAGTGAAATTATCGTCTTTAGTTAACTCTGATCATGAAACTTGCATAATTAAAGAATTTTAGTCTACCATGAAACTGATAAATTGGGCTTATTTTCCGACATGAAATATTAGACCACACAGTATCTACACCAACAAAGACCATAGATTTCAATATATAAGTCAAGTTCTAACATAAAACATATTTTCTGGCATGTACATGTATTTGGCATGCCAGGAATAGAATTATTACAAAATCTCATTCTTCTTTCATTGAAAGGAAAGTTCCCATTCTAGTTGATGACAAAATTTGACTGCAAGTGGTGCATGTAAATCATTAAATTATGAGTAACATCATAAATTGTGTAATGTGCAGTTACCTTCTCTTTGGCTGTTGGCAGAGACTGCTCTACAGTTTTAGGTTTCATGTTGTTAAGGGACAGTTTGCTAGGATGGGGTATGATTGGAGGACCTAGTCGTTCTTTCACTGATTTATGGTCAGGTGGCTGACCTCCAGATCCTTCCGACTTCTCCTGAAAAGCAACAAAAGGCCCATGGGTGACATTGCTCACCTAAGCAGTAACATCTTTCTATACAAACTGTAACTTTAAAACCTAGGCCCCTGTGATCTGTGTGAAAACACTTGAATTTCCACTACCTGAGGATGCTTGTACATTGTACAGTACCCGCAACGTTATTCTTGACATTCCTATCGTGCTCTATCGTGCGTGTATCCTATCGTATCGTGCGTGTATCCTATCGTATCGTGCGTGTATCCTATCCTATCGTGTATCAGGTTTTCCGTTTTCTATCGTGTTTTGCGTGTATCAGGTCTATTGTGTATCGTATTTTGCGTGTATCAGGTTTTCCGTTTATCGTGAAAATCGTTTTTCATGTAGCTTCGGAAACTATCGGGATCGGATATTAAATCTAATGAAAAAGTAATATACTTTCCAAAAGCTTTATTCGTTTTGTTAAAGAAGCTATTTTTAGGAATCGAGGAAAGACAGTATATTTGAAGGAGAACATAAAGTAAAACGTATACGGTACCAATTTTGATGCACCAGATGCGCATTTCGACAAATAATGTCTCTTCAGTGATGCTCAACCGAAATGTTTGAAATCCAAAATAACTATGAAGTTTTGGAGCTAAATATAGCTGTCGATTTTAAGGCAGAAAAAGAGCTATATGTCTGTCCAGAGAGGGTGGAAATTTATCGCAATTTCATTCTAAGTAGTCTGGAAAGTAGGCAGTGGTTTGCCGAGCATACCGAGGACAGTAAAACTGAAAGCTCCTTCATCTGGAGTTCATAAACATTTCCTTGTCTAGAAACAATTATTTGTAATTAACACTAACAGAGAAATAGGAAATTCCGATCTGAAAAGAAAAATCAGTAAATTACATTGTTTATTACATATGTTTTAATAATGGTTCTTTTTCTTCCGATTTTGTTCACCTGTATTCACCTTATATACCAACTACTGAACTTGTGCGCGTTCTTATCTATCTGATTTTGTGTATCACCCGTGTTTTGACAGTAAACATTCTCAGGGACATTGTATTTCACACATTTAGAAGATTAAGTTTTAAAAGAGTGCAAGGGTATATTGCATCTCCCAAAATTCTGCTCAATTGGGCACGATTCAGCTGTCATTGTTGTTTTTTTTTATTTGTACATGTACACATATACCAATATTCGTACGTGTAGATACTGGAAATTTATGCTGGTTTTGATGATTATTTGAATTTTTTTTACATGCTAAACACAAACATTTTAAAGCGTTTCTAAATTGCGACTTTAAATCAAGCCGGGTTTCGTATATGTTTTTAATAGTTTATTCATTTTTTGTTTACAAAATATCAATTCATATAAATATGTTCCAATTACTTATGACTATCAATTATCACTCACAGAGTAGAAATATCTAACATATGAGGATATGGTGTAGTGCAGTGGATTGTATTTAAAGCGGTCATTATGAAAATAATTGTAGTTGTTGAATGAGCGGTGAACTCAGAGCTTGATGCAAAATAACCCCCCTCCTCGCTACACACAAATATTACTTGGTTTTATTTGATATCCAAGATAATAGATATTAGAATAAGAGAGCTATTGAAGCATGATATCACTACATTATATTACATTTTGTTAATTCCCTGTTTAATTGCTAAACACTCGGCATCAATTGAGTGTGAATGCCACGGGTCCTCGGAGATGACCTTAAGGTATTCCATGTATAATGAAAGAATAATGAACAATTTTGAAGGATTTAGATCAACATAAAACTAAAATGAAGCAGATGAAATTCATATGACTGGTAAATGATTAGAAGCTGACCTTTTTGCACTTAAGGCTTTTTGAAAGAGTTGTCTGCCCTTTGTAAAAATAAGAAAAATCTAATTTTCTAAAAATGTGTGGTCAATGATTAAATTTATTTCATATTTTCATAAAAAGAAAGTGTATGTAACTTTCTACCAAGAGATTAGTATGAATATATAATTTGTTTTTAAAATATTGTAATAAAAGATGCTTTTCCCATATACTTCAATGTTAAATTCTAGCTGAAATATATCAAGCAGTAAACAAAATTTTGAAAATTCCTACTGTGGGTTATTTTTATTTGATGAACCCTTCAAAATGATACCATGATTGCAAATATTCCACCATCCATTTATTAGATATGAAATATGGTCATTATACATTGAATACCTTAAAAACAGACGCCCGTGTCACGGTAGGTGTGGTACGCTAAAAAACCCTCACTGCTCAATGGCCGTAATTGCCGAGCATAAGCCTAAATTTACATGTAAAAGCTCTTCACCGGTCATGGTGACGTCTCCATATGAGTGAAATATTCTCGAGCGCGAGACGTTAAGCAAGATAAAATTCAATCACTCCCTGTATGATTCATATATTAAACATTCAAGGTGACAATATACGTTTTAGAATCATTGGCTGAGAAAATTCAAATAGATATCAAATAATGAATTCAATACTGTATATAGTTTAGCTTCCGGATTTTAGCTGTAATGACGTTAAAAAAAATATAAATAGAATTTTAAAAAAATAAAAAAATAAACGTACAACCGTGGATAAATAAATTATATGCTTTAGGTATATATTGAGTATTGAAATCCTTCAATGTTATCAACATAATGTAATTATTTTGTACGTATCAAACTTTCGTTCCGTCTAAATTGTTTCTAAATTTACAACATTTCTATCAGGTTTTCTGTTTATCGTGAAGATCGTTTATCGTGTTTTGCGTTTATCAGGTCTATCGTGAAGATCGTTTATCAGGTTTACCGTGTATCCTATCGTATCGTGCGTGTATCCTATCGTATCGTGCGTGTATCGTGTTCTATCGTTTATCATGTCAAGAATAACGTTGCGGGTACTGTATATTAATCAGACAAACTGTATCCCTTTGACTTTTGTGTAGAATACCGTATAATGGGTATTTTCTGTGGTTGGAATTTTTTTTTATTTGATCCATAAATGGAAGCAAATTATATTTTGTGTTTCCAATTTCTGCAATTGTATTATACCTATCAACATGTATAATTATATATTTTATGATTGTCATTTTTGCGGATTTTCCCTATTCACAAAGAATTGGACAACGGCAGAAAATACCCGTCATGCAATATGCTACGAGAATTTCTTTCTTAAAAAGTTTAAAAACTTATCATGGCCATGCCCTGGCCTTACAGGTCATGGTAAGAACAAACTTGAATTTCTATTTAATAAAAATGCTTGTATAATTTAGACTTGTAGTTCTGAAAAATATTTCTATTCCTATGTTCTAAAGAAGTTGAAAAGTGAAAATTTGCAAAGAGATGATGCATAAACTTCCATCAGAAAAGATCATCCAAGCTTTCAGCTAAGGTAAGCTAACAAGATCTTACAGTATATCATTTAAAATGTTTTCAAGAAGTTTGACCCTTACTTGAGTGTTTTCTCTGTTTTTATGCCAGAAAACTTTGACAAATCTGTTGTTAAAGAGAGGTTCTGTACTTCTGTAGCAGGCTAGGGCCTCCTGGTTTGTAGAGAAGGTCACCAAGGCGGCCTCCGAGTCATTCTCAAAACTGACCTGTTAAAAGAAATGTGTTTTCTTGCACTTTACTTCCTACCTCTTTACTGAATATCAAATTCAAAATGGAGAAAAAATTGTAGGAAATGCCTATTAAAATGTTCAGGCTTAAACAACTAAAGTATAAAAAAAAGTATAAAAAATACCTGAATGTTTGTTAATTTTCCAAATTTACAAAAATGCTGATTTATAGCCATTATATTGTTGAATTCCTTGGGTATTTTCCTGACTTCCAGACTTAAGGCATCAGTATCTGGTTTTCTGTAACCTAAAACACATGTGCAAAAAAACATCTTAAATATTTAATAAGAAAAACTTCCAAGCTTTATCTATGTATTCACCACATACTCCAGACACTAGTGTTTGTTTTTCAGTGCAAAAACCTGTTCCCTTCCAACTGTATACTTATTAGCACCCCTCCACCCCAAAAAAAATTCTGTTAAATTCTATACCAATTTCATTTGAAATGTAGCAGTAACTGTGCTCACAAACACCACAGTATATCAAAAAGACCAAGTTATAGTATGGGAAATCTCAAACATAAATCTTATTAAAAAACCCAAGATGTCTTGCATGATTACATTTGGCAATGTAGAAAGCTATGTTCACAAATTTTGAGATAGACTGAAAAAAGTAAAACCACATATCTCCACCCCTGATTACTGCAGCCACACACACATATATATATATATATATATACTGTATATAGACACACACACACACAGGTGACTCTTGATAAAAGTTCGAGAAATCAAGAGTTCGAAATTCAGAAATTGAAGGTCCGCCGGTATGGTTCAGATTTTACAGTAACCGGAAATGTATACCAACAAGATCATATATCATTTTGACATGTTTTCCTTCATATTCGTCAGGTACTTTGATATCAAAATAAAAAATCTTATTTTGCATTAATAAAAACATTTCAAAGTTTATGTATTTATTTGTTCTTTAATCATGCTTAGATAGGCATACAAAACCAAGTTCCGATGACGCTTACTATCACAAACTAAACAGAGCACAATGTTATGTCGCATTACCAAAAGCAAAAATTCTAACGAATGAGTAAAACGATGTTTTAGAGTAACTTCACACATAGAACAAACTCGAGAAATTTAACAGTCTGTAGATCTCTAAATTATGTATAAAACTTACTCTCTCGTTGTCAAGTCAAAACAAGTTATAGATTTTATTTATAGTCGGATTATATATAATTTTAATCATCACGACAAAAAACCCCAGTGCGAGGTGTAAACTGACCAATTAGCCAATTATATACTCAAGTGTATCACCTCCACAATGAAGCACGGTCGATGTTTCAACTATGTAAACACCTAATTACTCCTTCCGCATTCAACAAAATCCAGGTAAGGCCCAAGCGGAAATTATTACACACTTCGGCAACGGTGGGTATACATTACCACCACTTGGAGAGATCGAGAGTGAAAAACAATAAAATGTGTTTTACGGGACCTAACTTCACTTCGAGAGATCGAGAACTTTGAGAGATCGAACGTTCGAGAGATCGATAGAAAATTTGCTTTGTTATAAAGAGAAAAAAAACGGGACCATGATTTCACTTCAAGAGACCGAGAACTTCGAGCCATCGAGAGTCACCTGTATGTATTTCAGTTGAACTTCACTTCAGTATATTAAAACTGACAAGATTTTAAAAGACTCTCATTATCTGTGTTCCAGATATCCAAAGTAATGACACAGTAACGGTATAACTTTGTTAGATTCACATTTTACATAAGAGTGAATACAATTTTACCACATATTGTATGCTATTACTGAATGTTACAGATTTACATGTATTATTTATTAGCAATAACTGTAATCAGGAGTAATGAAGGAAATTTTAAATTACCACACAAAGGAATATTTTTGCACATCAGCACCAGAAAATGATTTTGCTTAGTTTCAAATTCACCCCAAAATGCTTTTGCTACTTTAAAATTAAGAAATTAATTTATGTTTCCCCAGTTATAAATTTCCCCATTTTGGATAAAGTCAATATAAGCAAGAACAAAGATTTCAAATACAATGTTTCAATAAAATAAAATGTTTTACATACCTACTCTACCTAATTTTTGGGGAGTGAAATAGGAAACACACATATATTTTATTTTGGCCTTATAAATCCATTTCATTCTACATTATCATGGTTTTAAACAGTTACATGTACCTTATTTTGGAATCATTCAATAAGAAGGACATAACATGTGCTCTACACATGAATTACCACACACATAACAGACCTCACTAATAAATTGTCTGTTGTTTTCTTTTCTTCACAGTCTTTACATTAATGCAAATAAAACTCTCATCAACACATAGCACAGGAAAGCATAAACTAAAGCAAGACAATGAACTTATTCATCTGATTACAAGTGCTAATCAGTGAATACAACCACTATGTCAATTACCATGTCATGATGATATCAAGGCAAGACTAAATGTATGTGTGGGGCAATGTAATAAGACACCCAGTGTTTGTTTATCACACACCTGCAGAGTGTGATTTGCGTAGGTCTGAAAGTGGTGAATTTCAATCAATTTGAGATACATGAGGTATATGAGGTGTGAAAAACAACAGTTGGGATTAAAACACAAAAACAAGCATGAATGCCCCCGTGGTGCAAAAATGTTCCAAGATATTCATGATTCTTCAAATCATTTACAGCATATTCATGCACCAACACACTTTGACCAACTCATCATGTGCAAGATACCAAAAGTAGGCTGTACATGGGTTTAATCCATGAATGAACTATGAAAATGCATGCTGAATTTACCTCCCACTCTGCTGAAATCAAAAGGTTTCTTTGGAGCTGAGGGCCCATAATTATTCTGATGATAAGGGTTGATGTATCCCCTGTGGACCTGACCGGGCCCACTGTTATAGGGTCGTTTTGGATGGTTAAAGGGTCGTTTTGGGGGGATGACTGTTCTCTCTTGTTTTCCCTCTGTACCGGAGTCAGCCATATTTTCTGACTCGGGATGACTCGATTCCGTTCCAGGAGGAACAATAACATTATCCTCTGAAATAAAAATATTAAAAAATCTTAATATATTCCTCCCCATTACATTTCTCCGATTAACAATCAAGGGACAAATCACACAATTATGAAGCATACAATTTACCTTGTATATAAGTTGTATGCTGTATATGTGATGTTTATCACATTTGGATAAATGAAATCTCTTTACAATAGGACATACTTACAGAATGAACATGATGTCAGCGGATAGCACTTTTGTATTTCTTTAAAGAATGATAAACTCAAATCGAGACCAGAAGAATGTTATGTCAAGAATGGTGGCTTTGCCAGCAGACATGTAAAACCTGCCTTAAAATCTAGAAATTTTGATCAATTCAAGTCATGGAAATACTCCTCATTCCTCAGGACTACTTGAAAAATATACAATTATTCATGACAATTTGGAGGAGTTGAATTTGTGTTGACCAATAAGAATACACCCTGACATTGATGGAATTCTGATAACAATGTAAAGTAATATAACACTTCTTCCATGTATGGAAATTTCATTTGGTAAATCTCTATTGGATTCTTACCTTTATCATCCTTAACAGGAATACTAATGAGATGTTCCCTATTTCTGGCTTGAATAGAGGGGTTCTGAGGTGGGAGAGGAAAGGATGGGAAACTGGTAGGTGGCTGGGTCCCCTGGGGTCTCACTGGGGGTGGTCCTAGCCAGAATGGCTGTCTAGGAGGTCCTGTCATCCCAGGAGCTTCTGGGTTGTACTCAAAATGATCTAAAACAGACATGAGCAAAATATGACGTAAAACATTGGCTATAGAAATGTGCCAGAGACATTTAATTTTGATTCGGTAAGAGCATACTTTATCAAATTCAATTATTTCTATTTTCTTCGTTTACTATGGAGTACTAAAAAACTGACATGTCAGAAAGGGTTCCACGATAAATCTGAAAATCAAACGGGGTCTTCCTCTACCTAATCCAAGTAAACTTCAGTTATCGCATGCGATAGAAAGTGTTCACTTGCCTATGTTTTAATTTCAACAAGCATTATTACTGAGAGACTGAAATTTCTTGGGATGACATTTCTTGATCCGCTCTGTCTGCTTTACCGATATCGCTTTACAACTCATCGAGGAAATTTGAACAGTTTCACTATTACTGCTATTCGCATAAGAACTGCTTCTTGAAACGAATTTCCTCACATTTGTGGTGTTCTGAACTGTCTTTTTTTCAATATTTTAAAAAAATATTTGAAATTGTGTGACATAGTACAATTAAACTTATTAACAAAGTAAACATATTTTGAACTACATGTACTTTGCGAATTATCTATGACCTTGTTACGCCCTAATCATTTAAAAAACAAGCATTTAATATGAAATAATATGGATTAATAGAGTTGAACATGAATATAATATTTCTTTCACAAGTAAAATTTCATAAATGTTTTAACAATCAAACACCGGAACATTAGGCAGTTCCAAGGAATGGCTATCGCTTTTTACAATTCTTTTACTAGAAAAGAAATTAATTCAATTTCTGACCATCTATGTATGGAATTTTAAAGGGACGGATTCACGATTTCCCCCAAAATTTTGTTTTTCTACTGTCTACTGTGTTTAAAAGATTTCACACAAAAATTAAGGTTATACAATATCACAGAAGCTCATTTTAGAGAGTTCATTTTTTGTTTTGTAAACAAAGAGTGCGGTATGTTTTTGTTTACGAAATTTTCAAAATAAATGGTTATCGATCTAAGTTTATTATATCTTTCACATTTCAAGCATTCTTCAGGTAAAATGTGTCATCTAAAAGGTAAAATTTGTGACTATGCAAAATTTAGATGCTTTATATTACAAAATTAACATTTCACTGGTGTGTTTGTATACATGAAAAGACTCGAGTCTTTGTTTACATTAGACAGATTTAAGGCTAAAATATGCTTTTATTTTTGCATTCAGAAGGTCAAAATGTTGGCTGTCAACGTTAAATGAGTTATATTCTTTTACATAAAAAATATTTTGTTCAAAAATCGTGAACCAGTCCCTTTAAGGACATTTGATTGGGAAAAAAGATCGAAAACTGGGGAAGTATCGGTGATTTTTGGATTGGGAATGGGTCTGGTTAAAAATAGGCCACGGAAACCCCTGATAGAAATCTGAGCATTACCTTTATATTCTATGAAAATCTCAAGTAATCTCATGTTATTGTGTGCAATAGAAAGTGCTATTATCTTATTATTACTAAGAATTAATAAGTACCGTAACTCTGTAAAGACAAAGCCGATAAATCTGAAAATCGAAAGGGGTCTTCCTCTGCCTAATCTAAATGTTATGTGTAAAATTTACGAAAAGTTTTCCAAGGAAACTTAAGTTCTTGCATGCCCTAGAAAGTGCTGACAGATGGACAGAGAGAGTGATAAGAATAGGACACCTGCCATATGGCGAGGCCTTGATAAAAAAAGAATCACTTTGCTGACAGAGTGAATTCATTATACATGTAGGTGATTTTATTTTATAATCATATTTTACCGTATACGCAAGTACAACATACTACCATACAGTTTTTGATGCTCTATTAGATAGCTTGAAAGAAAGAACATGAAAAGCAAAGGTTTTTAAATTATTGCAATTTACCTGGACGTGGAGGGATAGGCAGGGGTCCTAAAGCTGGAGGTGGAGGTCTTTCCACAAAACCTGGTCCTGGCATTCTAGGGGCACCATTGGTAGGAATCGCCGGTGGTCCTACAGAATGAAAGATAATAACACTCTTAGGCTGTACTTACTGTAGAGGAATTTTGGGACTTTTTTGATGCTTGACAAAAAATGCTTCTGTTACCTGGCACATAAGGTGGAGGAGGAATACTGACGTCTTCTACAATGACTGGGTCCAGCCCATGATCATAAGGGCAAAGGTCACCTCTCATACAAAACCCTTTCTCTGTAATAAAAACATAGTATGAAAAAGACTTTCTATGAAAATGATGAAAACTGAAATTGTTCATGACTTATCAAACTTCAGTGGAAGATAAGCTTCTAAACATACATGTATAACTGAGATATACATGTATGTGCATACACTTCAAATTGTACAGAAATGCTGCATGTTGATTCATCTGCATGTACATGTAAAAAGATCCAAATGTATATGTGACAAAAATGGTATTTTTATACGTTATCAATCTGACCAAATATTTATTGGTCACAAGCCTTGATAGAGGTGTTAATATTAAACACTGTATATATGGGCCATAACTCTGCTAAAACTACAGTAGATAAAGATCAGTCTACATCTTATATAGTGTAACATACAAAATTTCAATTTAATACCAGTCTATGAACATGATGAAGAAGAAAGTGCAGAAATGACTGATTAAATCACAAATACATGGTTTGTATGCAACACCAAAGGAAAGGGGGAAATCCTATTTCTGACCCTTTCTTCAAAGGGTATAAAAATGTTTACCATCATAATCTTTACACCTCTGTCTTGATGGAACAGATATTGCTGGCAGTCCCTTGGGTTGAGACTCAGACGGGTATCCTCCTTCTCCTCTGGGAGCAGAGTACATGGCACTTCCTACAGTTGGAATGATCGATGGTGTGTCATACTTTCCATTATCTAATGTTGGGGTGGAACCTCGGCTATCCGGCTGCTGTTTGCTGTACACTAAACAAAAAGTTTGTTTTTAAAACATGTGAATGCTGGTAGTCACATTATTAGCAGTAGAATTTGTATGGCAAATTTGTAAAACTGAAGCAAATTCCAAAAGCAAAAATCTTACTTTTACATGCATAACTCAAACTATTACACAAAATAGAAATATAATTTCTCAGTCTATTTACCTCTTCTTTCTCTTGATCGTGACCTTGACTTGCTCCACGACCTCGGTCTTGATCTGGATCTGGAACGTGACCTACTCCATGACCTTGACCTTCCTCTGTCCCTTGGACTTCTGGACCTTCCACGGATCCTGCGAGGACTTCTTGGACTGTATGAACGTGACCTCCTTCTATAACTTCTCCTTTCATCTGACATTCTTCTATCATCATGTCTTCTTCTTCTGTCATCACTACAACCAATAATTCAGTTAACTATGATATACAAAACAGAGAAATGTAGATGCATGGATACATGTAGATACATATTTTTGGCTTTCATTAAATTGCAAACATAAAGAATAGTACATGTATATTCATAAAATTTGATGTAATTGTACAAATTAAGGCTTGTAAAATGATAAAAATCCTGTTTCTGTGAATATTGTTACATGAATCTTTATAACTTTCCTTCATTTTTTTTTTTTTTTTTAAATCACAATCCATTATTTTTGAAAATTGAAGATATATTAATGGTAGGATTATTCATATATTTTCACACAAGTATGAAAATGAGCCAGTCCAAAAAATCAAGTGATCAAGAGAGTATAACTTTTTTTCCATAATGAGAACATAAAGTAGCTTTCCTAGAAAATATGTATCAATAAAATTGCAGTGGTTGACAAATCCACAAAATTTTATGATCACAAAATTCCAAGAATCCAGCATTTTGGATAAATATTTTGGTTGAATCAATAACATATTCTTGAGGCATATTATATTTTAATTTACTTGAGCAGAAGTACAGTATGTGCTACATAATTGTAATATTAAACCAATATGCACCCAGTCTTTGACTTACATAAACAAAAAATCCATTGTGGGTGACACTTATGCAAATTTGTGTGGTAATTTTGTAAAATGACACACATTCCAGTAAAGTTTGGATTTCCTTACTTACATGTGTTCCATTACAATATCTAACATCTTCTATTTGCAATACAATTTTAAAGTCATCCACTTTCTGAGAATGTGCAAGGTTAGCACCTGCGATAAGCAGAAAATTAACACCCAGTGTCAACGAAAACAAATCCTGATTCATGCAAAAATCTTCATAAATGTTTATCAAAATATAGTGAGGACCTTCCCTTATGGATCAAAGGAAGAACCTCAAAACACTTAGAAAATTATGTCTAAAATGTATCAGCACATAGACATGCAGTAGCAAATGCGAGCACATACCATCATGCTATTACATTCACAATCATCCCCAGGGGTTGAAATCCATACACGCTAACTTAATTACTAATTTCATTTTAGCTATAACAAATCCTATAAGATCTCTCATGGTAAGGGTTACAAAGCTCCTTAGGTATGTACTTTGTATAGACTTACTTATCACGTCTTCTGTCCCGGGGACTGGGGCTACTTGTAATACATTATACTTATCACGTCTTCTGTCCCGGGGACTGGGGCTACTTGTAATACATTATACTTATCACATCTTCTGTCCCGGGGACTGGGGCTACTTGTAATACATTATATTTATCACGTCTTCAATCCTGGGGACTGGGGCTCCTTGTAATACATTATACTTATCACATCTTCTGTCCCGGGGACTGGGGCTACTTGTAATACATTATACTTATCACGTCTTCTGTCCCGGGGACTGGGGCTACTTGTAATACATTATACTTATCACATCTTCTGTCCCGGGGACTGGGGCTCCTTGTAATACATTATACTTATCACGTCTTCTGTCCCGGGGACTGGGGCTCCTTGTAATACATTATACTTATCACGTCTTCTGTCCCGGGGACTGGGGCTCCTTGTAATACATTATACTTACCACGTCTTCTGTCCCGGGGACTGGGGCTCCTTGTAATACATTATACTTACTTATCACGTCTTCTGTCCCGGGGACTGGGGCTCCTTGTAATACATTATACTTATCACGTCTTCTGTCCCGGGGACTGGGGCTCCTTGTAATACATTATACTTATCACGTCTTCTGTCCCGGGGACTGGGGCTCCTTGTAATACATTATATTTATCACGTCTTCTGTCCCGGGGACTGGGGCTCCTTGTAATACATTATACTTATCACGTCTTCTGTCCCGGGGACTGGGGCTACTTGTAATACATTATAGTTATCACGTCTTCTGTCCCGGGGACTGGGGCTCCTTGTAATACATTATATTTATCACGTCTTCTGTCCCGGGGACTGGGGCTACTTGTAATACATTATACTTATCACATCTTCTGTCCCGGGGACTGGGGCTCCTTGTAATACATTATACTTATCACGTCTTCTGTCCCGGGGACTGGGGCTACTTGTAATACATTATACTTATCACGTCTTCTGTCCCGGGGACTGGGGCTCCTTGTAATACATTATACTTACTTATCACGTCTTCTGTCCCGGGGACTGGGGCTCCTTGTAATACATTATACTTATCACGTCTTCTGTCCCGGGGACTGGGGCTCCTTGTAATACATTATACTTATCACGTCTTCTGTCCCGGGGACTGGGGCTCCTTGTAATACATTATACTTATCACGTCTTCTGTCCCGGGGACTGGGGCTCCTTGTAATACATTATACTTATCACGTCTTCTGTCCCGGGGACTGGGGCTCCTTGTAATACATTACACTTATCACGTCTTCTGTCCCGGGGACTGGGGCTACTTGTAATACATTATACTTATCACATCTTCTGTCCCGGGGACTGGGGCTACTTGTAATACATTATATTTACTTATCACGTCTTCTGTCCCGGGGACTGGGGCTCCTTGATCCATGTTTCCTCTCCTCTCTTTTCACCTCTCTACCTTTCTCATTGGTAACCTGTATCTGAAACAGAAAGTGATTAACATAACCAATAAATAAAATAACAATAAGATTCATTGAAATTTCTGCCCAAGAAATTCATAGATAAGGTTAAGTAATAACGGAGCAAAGAGGAACAGTTTTATTCAACTACAGTGAAACATATGTCACCCTTTCATAAAACAATTAATACTTATTGCTTGTATATAAAATTGATATTACAAATAGAAATTCATGCATAACACTTGTTTTGTTTGAAATGTTGTTTAACATCACGTGATACAACAGATTCCTAAATATATGTGGGGAATTTATCAGTGCATAATTTAACAAGAAAAGACATTCGCAAAATGAAATTAATCGCTTTTATGTTTATATTGCCGATTCAGAATAACAAAAACAAGAGGCCCATGGGCCACATCGCTCACCTGAGTCACCTTGGCCCATATCTGAAGACTTTCCATATATATTTGCATGCAAAACCTGGTCCCTATTATGGCCCAAACTACCCTTTGCAAACTTGAATCTACACTATGTCAGAAAGCTTTCATGTAAATGTCAACTTCTTTGGCCCAATGGTTCTTGAGAAGAAGATTTTTAAAGCTTTTTCCTATATTTGTATGTAAAACTTTGACCCCCCCCCCTCCTTGTGGCCCCACATCCTACCCCCGGGGGCCATGATTTGAAAAAACTTGAATCTGCACTATGTCAGAAAGTTTTCATGTAAAAATCAGCTTTTCTGGCTCAGTGGTTCTTGAGAAGAAGACTTTTCCTATATATTTGTATGTAAAATTTTGATCCCCTATTGTGGCCCCATCCAACCCCCGGGGCCCATGATTTGAACAAACTTGAATCTGCATTATGTCAGGAAGCTTTCATGTAAATCTCAGCTTTTCTGGCTTAGTGGTTCTTGAGAAGAAGATTTTAAAAGTTTTTCCCTATATATTTGTGTGCAAAACTTTGATCCCCCCTTGGGGCCCCATCCTATCCCCGGGGGGCATGATTTGAACAAACTTGAATCTGCACTATGTCAGAAAGTTTTCATGTAAATCTCAGCTTTTCTGGCTTAGTGGTTCTTGAGAAGAAGATTTTTAAAGTTTTTCCCAATATATTTGTATGTAAAACTTTGACCCCCCCCCCTTGTGGCCCCATCCTACCACCGGGGGGCCATGATTTGAACAAACTTGAATCTGCAATATGTCAGGAAGCTTTCAGCTCTTCTGGCCCAGTGGTTCTTGAGAAGAAGATTTTTAAATGACCCAACCCTATTTTTACATTTTTGTGATTATCTCCCCTTTAAAAGGGACATGGCCCTTCATTTGAACAAACTTGAATCCCCTACACCTAAGGATACTTTTTGGCGAGTTTGGTTGAAATTGGCCCGGTGGTTCATGAGAAGAAGATGAAAATGTGAAAAGTTTACAGACAGACGGATGCCGGACAAAATGTGATCAGAAAAGCTCACTTGAGTCTTCGGCTCAGGTGAGCTAAAAAACCCACTTGATTAACAGTCAACTCATGAATTTAAGTTCTCATGATTTGTCATCTATCAATTATTTCACAGTAGTAGGTACCCCCATAAATAAGGAATCTACATTTACTTCTGTCATACAGAGGTATCATCTTTGCCAGTCAATACATAAAATTTATTTTATAAAAATGTTGTTTATTAAAGTGGATACTCAAAGAGTTTAAAATTTTCTATTTAATCATATGTTTTGATTCAGAGGAACCAAACACAAATATCATTAATTGCTCAGATGTGATTACAACAAAAATTCAAACCAAAATCTTTTAAAATTTATATTTCTTCGAACTTTGCAATTTTCTCTTCATTCATGTCTTCTGAATTTTCTCTTCATTCATGTCTTCTGAATCAATAATATCGATTACCAAGGTTATTAACACGACATACAACATTACCTTATATTTCGCTGAATGTGCTAACCTATGCATGATATGAACATCACTATAGATTTCATTTTATGACCCAACCCATACATTTATCAAACATTACCTTAGGTTTCTTTGAATCAGAAGAATCTTTTCTGCTGTCTGGTTTAGTAATAGGGGCTGCCTCGGACTTTGCTTCCTGCACAGGTGGTGCTTTTGTAGAGGAGTCTGGTGCTGCATGTTTTAGATATTCTTTTGTGTTTAAGGCTTCAAACAACGAATCAACAAAATCCTTTGTTTCTACAACAACAAAAAATGAGTTACAATCTTAACAGAAACCACAATGAAATAATGTTATTGCATTGGTTCATTGTAGAAATTCTATTTGATTTGTGCAAACTCACCCCCCCCCCCCTCCCTTCTCCCCCCACTAAAACAAAGCACATTTAAACTTTTTCAAAAAAGATCTTTCATCTACACTTTAGGTTGATTCTTGATAATAAATTCAGTACAAGGATAGAGCAATGAGAAAGGAACAAAAACATAGTTTCTCCATACAAGTACTTGACATGCATATTCGCATGATGTAAAACTTATACGGTACCAATTTTGATGCACCAGATGCACATGATATATCTATATTCTAAATTGCAATTCAAAATATCTATGTATGACTCAGATGATGAGAAAGTGGTTCAACCCTACCAAAAATTATCTGACCAAAACCACATAGTAACCTGGCCTGCATATTCTTATGATATATCTCTTTTCAAAATTTCAATTCAAAATGCCTATGTATGATAGGTATAATAAGTGGAAACTGAATTGATTGAAATTTTCAAAATCCAAGGGGCATAACTCTAATATTTTTTTTACCTGACCAAAAACATTCACATGACCTAAACATATACTAAATTTCAATTAAAAAATGTCCATGTATAAAACTATGAATTATCTGAAATCTTATATTAAAGTTCAAGTATTCAACCAGAACCAAATAAATGTATTAAAACTAAAGTATGACAGGACTCAACAGGGTCACACTACATGCCTCAGCCATTTCATTTCATAAAAATGTTTTAGGAAACCAAGATCTAACACACAGATATGTATATTGGCACAAAATTCGAATACAAAAATTGGCTATAACAATTCAGATATGGGTAAATTGACTGTGAATGGTCACTTTAACAATCTACACACAATATCTACTTCTCTGTATATGATTGTATTTCTCCATAACACTAAAAACTTCATGGTAATGTAACAATTAAATTTTATTACTATGGACTTACTTGCTTGAAGAAATACATCAAGTTGATCCATGCACACTTCCTTCAAGTCTTTGTCAACTTTATCCTTTTTCACCAGGGCCACAACATATTTGGCAAGAGAGGCTGGATCAGCATCACTTCTGCATAATAACAATTATTCCATTGTGCTTAATATGTGTATTTGCAAGGCATTATACCATAACACATGATAAATTACAGAAGAGAGAGAAGTAGTTCCTCAGACACTTAGCAATAGGAAGTAAATCCTGTATATATCACAGAGCACAAAAATATAGTTTATAACTTTATGAAACTTTACTATCCAAATAAATGTGTATTGCCTTCCAATTTGAAATGATTCCCTTATAAGGTAAATGGTGTTAATTCCAGCAAACTGAAAACTTTTGTACATGTCTTATGAATGATGAGCATTATTTTTTAATCAGACATGTTTCCCTCCCATTCTTGTCAGAATGTTCAAGCTGGTTTCAACATTAATTCTTAATATCACAATTACATCTTAGCTAGTGCAAAATAAAATATTCTCTGGCAACTTTTAAGAATTATTTCATAAAATAATTTGTAATTGAACAAAAAATAATGCATTGTTGGTAGAAAAATAAAATGTAGAGTTATTTACAATGTATATCTTGTGATTAAGGTAGATCTATACTCTGCCTTAAATGGACTCAATCATGAAAAAAGTGCCTTTACAAGATAAATATATATTCCAGTAATAGATAGACATTGAAAAAATATATATGTTGACATGCTATTTTCATTGTTATTGCTTAAAAGTAAGCACCCCATCAACATTAAGGAAAATGCACTCCTCCTTCTTTATTTTTCTTAATAATTATTATTTCCCCAAACAAATGGGCTGTAATAAGCAACATAGACTATATACCCTTTATTTAATGATATGCAATCATTTATTCTAATAAATTGGAATAAATATTTTCATAATGTACACTTTGTGAGCCCAAACATGTTAAAAGAAATACTGTAGGAATACCATATTTGACATCAATATTGGTCTTTTCCCTAATTTTTATGGACTAAACCTTGAATTAATTGGTTTTAATTTACAGATTATTATCTTAAAATAAGGATTTGAGTAAGAAAATCATATGTTAACGTATCATTTTAGATGCTATCAGCTCTACAACAAGTACACCCCCCCTTAAAATCTTGAAAAATTATACATTATCATATCATCGTAAGGCATGTGAAGTGTGAGCATATTTACAACCTTGGATAATAATTTGAACTACATGTATTCTAAACTATAACTATTATAACATACATGTGGTTTACAATTAAATTTTACATTTTATCTGAAAAAAAAAATATTCTAGAGAAGACTTTGCACAATGTAAATGTAAAACAAAAGTAACAAACTGAATTTTGATGATTTTGCTTATATGATTAATGCATACGTGTAATGTGTGATATATCTTATATCCTGAGACAAAGTTTTATATGAATCTCTACAGGTCATGAAATAATTTACATGTACATAAATTGGATGTATGTACATGTACACCACTTACGCCAGTCTATGTAGATGCAATCTCAATAAGGAACTAATAGATGCCGCCCCAATAATTTTGAAAAAGGAGAGAGGATGAGAAAAAAATGACAAATTCATGACGGTCGGTGAAATAAAACAAATTATTTGCAGCTGATCTTTGAAGCTTGCGTTAATATCTGCAACATTGTAGCAGCGAACACAAATATGATATCTGTGGTCACTGGAGCAGCGAAATGTTAACTTTTCTTTTATACACGAGCATACCATGTATTTGTTGATGATAATTTGGAACCTATTCTAACCCGGATCCTCACAATAGAAATATTATCATGATGCTCGTGGAAATCTGAATTGGTCTGACCTCCTCCCCCCCCCCCCCCCCCCCCCCCCAACTTTCTGATGGCCCGCAATTCCATATGTTGAACATTTGGATCATAGTAAAACTTTTACATACATGAATAGGGCGTTTAAGTTGATGGTCTATATTTCTGAAAAGGCACGCATATTATTTTGATATGGGATTATTTAAATGTTATGAAGATTTAATAGGTGAATGGCACTTTTACTTTGCTGTTAAACTGAGACACATGAATGGAACACGATCGTCACAACAACTTGAACGATGCGGGGAAGTCCGCATTAAAATTATATTGGGTAATATTAAAACTTATTGTAAATTGCTGTCATCATGCAATTCACTTGGATATTCATGGATCACATTAAAGTGTTCAAGTGATTGCTATTATGAATGTCGGAATCGACTGGTGGTAATAAAAAGGGGTGTTAATTTATTTATTAACAACTGTAGAGGTCCTCATCCGTGACGAATGCAAAACGTCCCGAGTAAATTTCATGAGACATTGGAAGATTTACGAGTATTATATACAACTGTACAAAATGATTGTTCTAAAGTCTATTCTGTCTGGCAGCATTATGTGTTTAATGAAAACATAAGAAAATTTGTAAATCTGATTTTTAAAAAAAAAAAATACCGACCTACCTGACTTGAAAAATGTGGGTCGGAGTACATCAAACAATTTTTTTTTTAATGATGGTCTAGTCAATGTACACTGAATGCCTCACGGACATGTACAATGTAATTGACTCACCCTCGTCCACCAAAATGTTGTTTGTTCTGCAACCGATTTTTTTCTAAAGCTATAATCATCTCAACCCCTCCCCCTTTTTTAAAAATTAAAACCCACAAAATCTCAACTTAAAATTTGACTGACAAGAAGATAAGAACACCCAGGAAGGAATTGATATAGGATATTCATATCTCGTCAGTCGTATCGCCATGTAAAAATCAAATGGATATCGTTAAAATATCACATTTCGGAAAACGGAAGCGTGGTTCTGCATTTACATTTGATGGTGACGTAGGCTGAGTATAGGTCTACTTTAAAGGTACATATATGCTCTTATTTTTATGTTGGATGTTATTAAAGATATACATACTATGGTAGTCTGTCTGTAAATAAAATTAAACAAAAAATGTGCATGCAAAATAACTATGGTTGTAGATAGGGGTGAAACGATGCATCGCGATGCAGCCGAATCGCGATGTAGTGGTCTCAATTCGATTTATTTGGGGTCTGTTTCGGTTCGATACGGTTCTAAAATCATAGCACACATTGCTCTTGATAACACAGTTTCTGATTAGCCAATGTAATTGAAAATTGCCCAATCAACATACGAGTAAACTTTGCTGTATCAAAATGGACGCAGTCGAGTTGAAAAATGCACCCCCAATGTATATATCCTGGGTATGCCGACATTTCGGCTTTAGGACAAGTGATAAGAGTGTTGCTCTACGTTAAACGGTTTTACATATGTAGAACTTATTTGCAGAGAGCAATAAATACAACGAAACATAAGAAAATCTTGGCATTATAAAGAATTTGGTACATGCTATTGTATCGAATCGAAAATCATCGAATTGAGACTAAAGTATAAGGGTTGGGCGGTTAAAACCGCCCCCAGTTTTAACCTGTGGTTTTAACTGTCCCAGTCAATACTCCCCAAGTGGTCAATACCGGTCAACTGTGATTTAAACTGTCCATTTTCTTATTTTTGTACATTTCTTGCAAAGATAAAGATAAATTAAATCTTTTCATTATATGGATCAATTGTTGATTAATATTTTTCATTAGATAATCAAATGTAATTTCATAAGTTTAATATATTTGGTTTGCTGAAACTGACCGAAATATCTTCAGTACCTACCAGAGGGTCAGAGTTCTATAGCATAGCTTGATGAATGGAGACAGACCTCTTAATACATGTACCTGGACAGATTAAGAATAAAAGGTAGCTGGACATTACCTGAGCACAGGAAGCAGAGTTGACAGGAGTTAATTAGCATAGTCTGGGACCAGAGATGACCAGTGTTCCTGTTATTGATATGAAAACATCACCAACCCACCCCCTCAAATGTTTATTCAACAGTTAAAATAAAGATTGATGAAACAATACTCATAGATAGTTCTTGTTAAACTAAGGAATTTGAACAGAAACTTTTACATCTTCCCCAATTCAACAGAGTCATTTGTACATTATTTAATATTATGACTTATAAGTATAATATAAACTGATAGTGCATGTTATAAATTACAGTATTTACCATAATGGTCACTTAAACATTTAAAATGAATAACACAGACTATAATGACCAAATAATTTTCAATCGACCAGTATTGACCGATTTTAACCAGCTTTGACCACCGGTCAATACTCATATTGACCACTTTTTTGCTAACCCTGTATCGAAAATCAAATCGAATCAAGAGGGTCTGTATCGTTTCACCCCTAGTTGTAGAGATCAAAATTTAAAATAGTTTCAATAGATTAAATATTTTCTTTCCAAAATGAGCCAAGTTCTGACCATGAGAATGTCTTATTAGCGTATGTTTCCCAGCAATTCTTAGATCTGTGTATATCTAATTATCATTTATTGTTACATTAGACACCTCAATCCCAAGGTGTTACAGATTTTAAATAACAACACCATGCTCGAGAACTGATATTTTGAGGAATTTTCAATCAGAATTTAAAAAAAAGAAGAAGTCAACTTTCAATTTTTACCAGATTCGTGTGAAGGAGACATTAAGCCCTGCTCCCCCTTTTCATTTAAATAAAAAAAATTTTTGCTTTGCATTTAAGGTCAAAATAAAATATATGTATGTTTCGGATTCCCGAACCTACCTACTTTTTTGCTGTTGACCCTAAATATTTTATTGACAGTATACATGTATATCAATTAAATAAAAATCTGCAATTTTCAAACTGGAATTTTTTTCTTTTCGTGTTTGAGTTTTTCCGATTTACATTTTGACTACTATGGATCTTCACAATGTTTGAAAAGTATTTGTAATGTATTCAAAACATATTAAAAACTAAGATTTTGAATAAAATGTTTTACCTACCTACCTTACCTAATTGTTTGAGGAGTACAATAGGAAACATATACATTTTATTTTGGCCTCAGAAATCTGTACATGTAATTATTTTACTTTTGCAAGACAAGCTGCTGCAGACTTCAACACAACTTAGCCAATTCAATACCACCATGTTTGATCTAGCTTAGGTTGTATAATGCAAATTGTCATTGTCAAAACTTTCTACGGTTTAATCCTTTCAACATACTTTTGTAAGCTGAACTTAGAATTTTTAGTTTCCTGTACCCCAAGTATTAAGAAAACAAGTACACCACACTGGCCAACATGTGAAGCAAATTCTGCATATTAACTTAATTTAACAAATATTTACAGGGATTAATCAAGGTTCTCTTTAATGGTGGTAAAGGGTACCTTCCCCCTTTGACAACAAATGAATATTTCCCCATCCACAGCAAAAATATTTCCTTTAGTTGTAGAAACTACAAAAAATTGTAAGAATTCTTTTACAAAAATCATTTTTTATGTATTCTAGGTCATTTTCTATAATCATAAAAGTCTTACAATATAGACAATAATCAATCAATTCATATCTGCTTTCAGATAATATAATGCAATAGATAATGATAGAATTATTATGAAATTATTAGACAATACCGTGAATATTTCTGAGACCAGTTTTTTTTTTATTTAATCAAACTAGATAAAGAAACGAGTTCAGGAAATATTTATGAAAATACATGGTTTTGTATGAATCATACCGAGCAAAGCTCGGATGGACCATGAAGCAAGGCTCTAAAGGAACATGTATGTAAAAGAAAAAATGAAAAAATCAACAAAAGAATAGAGATAATTTCTACATACATCCAGTGAAAATTTTGTGATCCATATGGACACCATTTTTTTGCTCATTAGTTGCTTCAACAGATATTCATATTTCAATTTTGAATGCCAAAAATACAACACCCTGATGTCCAATTTGTAATTCAAACACTCAATTTGTTAAAGATAGACAGTATAATTATCATTGTAACAGTTCTTAGCAAATCATTAAATAGAAAATCAGTAATATGACTGAATAGATGAATTTTAAAATAAAAATATACGATATATTTACACTTACTTTTTTGCCAATTTAAATGTT
>NC_079165.1:61628320-61815820 GCF_947568905.1 Ostrea edulis
TCTAAGGTTGTGATTTCGATCTAATTTACCAATTACAATTTGTCAATGGATCAAATGCTCTCTGACGTGTTTCATACCAATTGGTAGGCCGCTCTGTGTACACTAATGTTCACTACAGGTTACTCCGTTTACCTGGTCAAGATAAAGGGCTTACGGCGGGTGTGACCGGTCGGTAAGGGATGCTTAGTCCTCCTAGACACCTGATCTCACCTCTGGTGTGTCCGGGGACCCGTGTTTGTCCTAATCTTGATTTTCTATTCTTTTTTGGAATTACATGTATGAGTTTGATCACTGTTCGTTATCTTCACTTTTTCACAATGCAGCGCGAGTTATTTCATCCTGTATGCAGAGAGCGCACAGCACTTTGTGGTCCTCAATGAATTGATGGCGTCAATATAAGGAATAGATAGAAAATTTACCATTTCTGATTGTAATTAATTGCCTGTTAAGGGATTTTAAGAATAGTGTAATGACTAATACAAATAGTATAATGACTGAACAATAATTCACATTTATATTTCCCTTGTGTGATATTTTTCTCAAGCAATATAGGGTTATGATGTAACAAAGTATGTAGATAGTAGTCCTCGACTTCTTTAAATCTGGATGTCTTTAGTACATCAGCAATTCTTCATTATTATTTCTTTTCAATATTTTCGACAACCAAATAAACACAATTAGACATGCCTGAAATTACATGTGCAAACCAACGCATACTTGTACATTAACTCCTCATTTCACATTGTGCACAAAACTACTTGTTGCTAAATGTACATCAGGTGCCAATAAACAGAACATGTTTAAAATTATCTCAAATTGGTATCTCTAATGTAATATTCCTGTTGAAATGTTTCTTCGCGTGCGATTCAACCTTAGAAAATTAAAGTTTGTGTAAATCAACTTATATAACTCCTCTTGTGCTGCAATTACTCAAATGTGCACAAAAATAATCATCAGGCGCGTAGCAACAGGGGGTCTACCCCTTTTATTATTACATGGAAAGTTGGTTATTTTTACGTGCAGAGTTCGATTTATAGATAAGCATGTTGCCCCCTCCCCCCCCCCCCCCCCGTTTAAAAAAACCCAGTAGTCGTGAATTGTAGCGGGAATGTAAAATTCAACCGATGAATGTATCTTTGCCCCCCCCCCCCCCCCCCCCCCCCCCCCCCCCCCCCTACGATTTAGAGCTATGGATTTTTTTATTTTGTTATAGTCAATAACAGAACTCAACTTCCTTTTCGCCCCCAGGTTTTTGTTTGAAAACGTACCTGACTATATCGAATGCTTTCATTGTGATTTTGATCCCAGGTGTCTGTTGTTATTTCTAACAGACTACTTCTGAAATTTTCGGTATTAATTAAATCATAACTTGGACAGAAATAAACGGCACCTCTCCCTTCCCCAACCCTACAATTTAAGAAGTACACATTTTAAAAAGTTTTCTCCATAAAATCGAAGAAAGTAAACCTTGTTTTTATCATAGATACTTAAAGCGCAACATGATAAAGACCTTGGTACATGTAACGTAAGCTTTACTATCAGTGGCGTAGCTTCCATTGAGGCAACCGAGACAGCTGCCTCGGTAAAAAAAAAAAACAACACCTTTTACGTTGTTAAAATGTCGACAGCTTCTGGGGGGCGCAGCCCCCCAGACCCCCTGCCTCGGTAATATTCGAACCCAAGCTACGCCTATGACTATACACTGTTTAATATTGTTATATGTGAAGCTTGGGACTGCAATGATGACACATCCCCAACTTCCGGTGTAAGGAGGGTAACTGTAAAATTGTAGGCCATTGATCGACTTAAATTACGTTCAATGAAATGGTTAGAGATTATAAAGGACCACCACCGCTAAACCAATAGCATGCCTTGTAAGTAAGACCATAGAAAATTCTGTTTCTTTAATCAACTAAAGCTGAAGTTTTGTCTTATATAGTCTACTAGATAAAGGAAATAGACCTTTCATCGTTTTGCCAACTATCTCTAAATTCTCTGAAAAAGCCGTCCACAAACAACTTTCTGATATTTTGAATTCATTTTTCACTCATTCCTTGCAGCTTTCAGAACCGAGCATGGATGCCAACCCACCTTGCAGAAGGCCTTGGATGATTGATTGATTGTATCTCGTTTAACGTCCCTCTCGAAAAATTTTCACTCATATGGAGACGTCACCAATACCGGTGAAGCCTGAAGGGCTTCAAATTTAGGACTATGCTCGGCGCTTACGGTCATTGAGCAGTGAGGGTTCTTTAGCGTGCCACACCTACTGTGACACGGGGCATTCATTTTTAAGGTAATCTCCGAGGGCCTATGACATTCACATCTGATGCCGAGTGTTTGAATGGAACTGTTACTATCTGTTTTAACGACTTAGGTATGTCACGGCCGGGATTCGAACTCCGACCTTCCGCATGCGGAGCGAACGCTCTACCTCTAGACCACCGCGGTCTTGGGCCTTGGATGAGAACAAGTATGTAACGGCCATTCTTGTGAGTCTCACCAAGGCTTTCGACTGTCTCCCCAAGGCTTTCGACTGTCTCCCCATGATTTGCTTCTCTTAAAGTTTAAACAGTATGGACAGTAAGTCTTCTATGTCTGCATTATTATGGGAATAAGAGACAGTGTTATCGTCAGCAAAGTTATAGACAGTAGAGTTCGAAATAAAGCCAAAAATATTATATAAAATGATATTAAACCGTAAACATCCTCAACAGCAGGTGACCGGAAGTCATTGCCAATTAACAACTGAGGGGCAGGATGAAACAAACCCAAACGAAACTGAGATGAAGAAGCGGAAATGGGGATGGATTGGCCACACATTACGAAAGCCTGTATAAAACATCACCAGACAGGCCCTGGATTGGAACCCACAAGGGAAATGGAAAGTGGGTCGACCAAGACCGACATGGCACAGAAGTGTTGACGCCGAGGTGAAGGTCGCCAAAAGGACTTGGGGTGACATAGGCGTAGCTTGGGTTCGAATATTACCGAGGCAGGGGGTCTGGGGGGCTGAGCCCCCCAGAAGCTATCGACGTTTTAACAACGTAAAAGGTGTTGTTGTTGTTTTTTTTACCGAGGCAGCTGCCTCGGTTGCCTCAATGGAAGCTACGCCACTGGGTGAGCTGAAGAGGATCAGCCAGAACCGTGTGCGTTGGAGGAGTGTTACTACAGCCTGTGTTCCTCGAGAAATCAAAAGGCATAAGGCAAGTAAGTCAAACCGTATCGTCCATGTATCGATCGAGCCTCGAGGGATACCTTTAAAAATAGGTTGAAAGGACTGGGAAACTCCCCAACTTTCAGATATATCAATAGATAGTCATCCGTTAGACCTTCCATTGAAAACAAAAGCCTATCCCTTATCAATTGGTTCTGAAGGCAAATCTTTAAAAGTTTCAGGCAATTTCAGTAGGAAAGAAAAGTAAAGACTTAAATGTTAATTGATTAAGTAGTGAATCAATCTAAAGTTAACCTATTAGGGGTGACCATAGACTTTTAAATGTTAATTGATTAAGTAGTGAATCAATCTAAAGTTAACCTATTAGGGGTGACCATAGACTTTTAAATGTTAATTGATTAAGTAGTGAATCAATCTAAAGTTAACCTATTAGGGGTGACCATAGACTTTTAAATGTTAATTGATTAAGTAGTGAATCAATCTAAAGTTAACCTATTAGGGGTGACCATAGACTTTTAAATGTTAATTGATTAAGTAGTGAATCAATCTAAAGTTAACCTATTAGGGATGACCATAGACTTTTAAATGTTAATTGATTAAGTAGTGAATCAATCTAAAGTTAACCTATTAGGGGTGACCATAGACTTTTAATTATTTTTTTTATATTCCTACATCCCTGACATGTGTAAGAACTAAAATATTTTGAAAAGAATAGGACACAATCTTAGTTGACGGAGTAATCTCACCATTTATCATTCCTTTATTTTATCAACTTTAAGTACATGTCCTCTTACATGACATTTATGTACTTTAAAATAATACTATAAAAATGGGGAGGGGGATACAGGGAAGAGGCCTCCGTGTGATATGTAATGAGTATGCATTTAGATATGACGAATTGCTCCAAAAATGAAGATTCTCTCAACCCAAGAAGTAAGACACCTGCGCACCCTGGCTTTGGAAATTTCCTCATACACAAGTACTCTCTCTTCATAAACTCACTACATTTAGATACACATGTACATATACTGTTGTTGTGCCCAACCTATGAGAATAACCAGGTATGTATTGCATCTCTTTAGGTGTAGTGCTCCTAAGATCTGGAAGTCTTTAACAAACAAAGCTAGACATCTTACAACCTTTAAAAAATCAGTTTAAAAGTTTTAGCCCCTTTTTCTGATTTTATCCAAGTTGTACAAATGGTTTGGTCTATTTTTTATATGCCAAATATGCAATTATTTTTCACTAGTCATAGTATGTCAGATGACACATTTATTGTTCTCAGGTGCAATTTTTGCAATATGGCAATTTGTCACTATACATTGCCTGTTCATTTTATTTGTAGGTAACTTTTACTTATACATGTATTTGAATCCTAGTTTGTGTTCACTTTACGGTCATTTATCGTACATGTAATAAATTACCTATTTTATTCTTTAAAGGGTGTGACTGTTTTTATTTAGTACAGGCAGGTATAAAAACTTTTATTACCACATGCATGGTCGGCCCCACATGCAATTTTAAATCATGCATATCTAAGGTTCTTTCCATGTTTTTTCTGCTCTTTTTATATGTGAAGATGATGTTTTACGTTGCAATTTTGCATGGTTTAGTAGTCTATTTGTCTTCTTTATCTTGTTTAGTACCCCTTGCCTTGCTGTGGTATGACTTGAGATAAATTTTAGATTACATGTATATCTATTTAATCTTAAATTACTATATATCTAGATATGACGAAGTTTTCATGCCACTTTAACCAAGTAGAAAAAAATTAGAAAAAGATTACAAACAAAAAAAAGTTCGCAATGTTTACAAACAAAATTCCGGTGAAGACAGTGATGGAAAATAAAGTTGGTGAAAGATGGCAGATAGAAATAATACAAATAAATGGTGAATTAGTTGAATATCAACGAAAGGTGTCAATTGTCCATGCCAGATTCATTATCACAAATTCATTATCAGAAAGCCTTTGAAAAGAAAGAGAAATTCAGAAATAGCCAAAGACAGGATATTTCTTGCACACGGCACGCCTCAAAGCATTCAAGTTGACAATGGGATATAATTCAATGGATATTTTCAAAATGTAGGGGAAAACAGAAATGTCAAGATAGTTAGAAGTCGATCATATCTCCAAAGTCACATGGAAAGTGCGAACGGTCTCATCGCACTTTATGAAGAAAATTCCATTATATGGCGTTGATGTATTCCATAAATTGGGTTCAGCTTTTACAGAAAGCAACATATTCTAAAAATACAACTTGCATGAAAGTTTGGAGAAAAAGGTTTTAGCGCGACATCCTTTTAAAGGAACAAGGATGCCTAGAAAGAGACGTATCTTGTCTGCTGTAGTAATTGACTGTAATCTGAAATCTTTCAGGTACAAAATTTCTTACAAAGATCCTATTTCAAGTAAATACAAATTTGACTGGGTGTCAATTATAGATATGACAGGTTTTTCAGGTAAGCGGAGCAAACAAGCACAAACTTGTCTAACAGAACACCATATGGACACGTTTTACATTCGATTTACTCGTTTCGACCGTTTGTGTCTTATTTGATCCATCGGGAGACGTTTACTGCCAATCCTATGCCTTATCATATCAGTTTCGAAAAGACCACAGAAGTCTCAGAAGCTAGAGACTGTATAAGAAAACACACAGATGTTAATAGATCTTTCGTTGAAGGGATTTTTCATACTTACGTGTTTTAAATGGAGGCAGAGGGAACATATGGAGGTAATCTAACGCTTCTGACCATTTGCAGAGAATACAACGTTCAAATCATTATTCTGTCTGCAAGAGGTCTAGCACATTCAACTGTGATTTCCAATTATGGGTTTTATAACCTTGACACTTGTTTATTTTCCAGAGGGTCACGGAGAACTTTAGATTAGTATATACATGTACTCGCAGTATTTTGGTAACACAGTTTTCAAAACGACCAGAGAGAAATATTAGCCAGAGAAAATCTAGACAGGGCATGTCTGGCTTAGATTACTGGGATGGAGAATGTTATGAATATGAGTATGCAGCTGGAAATGAGGATGTGGATCCTGGAGAAAGAGAGGAGTTAGGAAATAAAGAGAATTGTGAGCAAAGATTCTGATGCTCATCAAGTTATGAGTGAAGGAATTGATGATGAATATGCTGGGAAGAGACATGGAGATCAGGATGCACATGGAAATTATACAATGCGAATGAAAAATTATATCATACAAATGAAAATATAGAGTATAAATGGAAAAATTATACAACATGAATAGAAAATATACAAAACAAATGAAAAATTATACAACAGAAATAAAACTGTATACAATACGAATGAAAAATTATGAAATACAAATGGAAAAAAATCAAATAGTGCAGCGTTTGACATGCCTTAGTATTGCCTTGTACATGCCTTGTATTTCATATTGTTGTATACATTATATTGTATAATAAATTCCTACCCTAAATTACACATAATCCATACATACTGGTGCTAGTGCACAAAACATGTTCTAAGCAGGTACCCCATTTTCGCTTTGATTTTCTCTCATATTGGCTAATTCCGCACCACCCAATCCCAATCAGAGGCGAGAAGATTTAGACGCTGTTCACAATCAAGAACTCTGTATTTTTTTTTAAAAATCTACCATTCATATGGGCCCATCTAACTTCCCTCTCAGGTACAGACCATTTGCTGGACCATGTAAGTTTTCATCTGAATTTCTTCAGCAACTGACCACGTCTCTTAGTTTCTTGCATGTATTTGCACCCATCTACGATGCTAGGAATCATGGTGACACGTACATGCTGTATATCAATTTTTTTTCATGAAGCACTTGGCTACATTGACATTGATTATTTTACACACGTAATATCGTTCAAAAATGGGGTATTTCTATTTTTCAAGAAATGGAACGGGCCTATGGCGCGAAACTATCCTCTGCTAATCCGTGCAAAAGTCAACTCGTACCTGGTGATATTCTCTTGTTACTGTGCACTAAGAATAAATGAAATAAAAAAAATAAAATAAAATATATTATTAAACAAGAGGACCACAGGCATTATCGGTCACCTGAATACTAGTGGAAAAAGTATCACTACTTCCATGGGCTACGAAATCTAGAAAAATATTCCTGTTCTGAATATCTAAGCTAAATTCTAATGTTCAGCAACAGTATTTACAAGATGTGTTCTTAAAACTCCACTGCCCTCAAAAGTGCATACACTGATGAAAGGCTTTAAATAATAGGTGTATTAACATTAAAACATCACAAGATATGACTAATTTGGACTACATCCTAAAGTCATGACCTTGGGTTATGAAATTCACGATTTTTTGTACATCCTTTTCTGCTGTTCCTAAGTATGCATTTAGATTTTATAAAGTATCAGCAAACTTACACATACATACTATATACTAAGTTTGGCCCCACCCTGGGGTCAGAACCCTTACTCTGGAGAAAATCAAGTTTACAATTTTGGTAAAAGACTACCTGCTCTATCCATTTAGCACTATATACAAAGTTTAGACCCGCCCTGGCGTCAGAACCCCTACCCCGGGGATCATGAAATTTACAATCTATGTCCCCCTTGTTCCAAAGATGCTTCATACCAAATATGAAAAGAATTGGAATGATAGTTATCAAGAAGTTAAATATGTCTATTGTTCACACATTTAATAACTGACCATTTTGGTCCCACCCTGATACCAAAACCCCATCCCCTGCTTTACACATAAATACTATATACCTTGGGTCAGAATCCCTACCCCAGGGATCATGAAATTTTCAATTTTGGTAGAGGCCTTCCTGCTCTCCATCTCCATGCATTTAGTTTTTCTTACACATGTGCGGTTCTTGAGAAGAAGAATTTTGAAAATTGGTCAATTTTGGGCATTTTTTGCTCCGCCCCTAAGGTCCCAGGGGTGCAGGAATCATGAAACAATTTATGTTCCCCTCGTTCCAAATATGTTTCGTTCTAAATTTGAAAAGAAGTCAAAAGGTCTACTGTTCACACATTTAATAACTGACCATTTTTGCCCTACCTTGATACAAAAACCTCTACCCCTGGGATCATCAAATTTACAATTTTGGTAAAGGACTACCTGCTCTTTCTAAATACATGTATTTATTTAGTATCAATATGGTATCAACAGCACTAAAGATGTTATTTAAGTGTTTTACACATAAACACTATATACCAGGTTTGGTCCCATCCTGAGGTAAGAAACCCTACCCCGAGGATCATGAAATTTACAATTTTGATAAGAGGTCTTCCCGCTCTACATCACTATGCATTTAGTTTTTATTACATGTGTTTGGTTCTTTAGAAGAAGATTTTTGAAAATTAGTCAATTTTGGGCAGTTTGTGGACCGCCCCTAAGGCCCTAGGGGTGCTGGAGTCCTGAAATTCACAATTTATGTCTCCCTTGTCCCAATGATGCTTCATACCAAATTTGAAAAGAATTGGACTGATAGTTATTAAGAAAAAGTTAAGAATGTTCAATTGTTAGCGCAGGACGGACGACAACCAATTGCAATAGGTCACCTGAGTTTACTTAGGTAACCTTAACACATCTATAAAAAGAGCAAAATTATAAACAATGTGGATCAACTCATGAAACAGAGGATTAGCAGCCTGGAAAGTCAAATGATCCAACAGGTATTCCCATACTGATCATGTCTAGGGTAGAAGGGTAAAATAAATAAAGTATACAATCCAAGAAAAGTGATAAAAAAAATTGGTATTGTCAGATACTGGGTAATTCTGGCACTTAAGGCCCAATTAAAGCATGAGAAGACTAGACCACTACAAAGTCCTGTAAACCAGTATGTAGTCTAGTAAAACTAGACCACTAGCAAGTCCTGTAAACCAGTATGTAGTCTAGTAAAACTAGATCACTACAAAGTCCTGTAAACCAGTATGTAGTCTAGTAAAACTAGATCACTACAAAGTCCTGTAAACCAGTATGTAGTCTAGTAAAACTAGACCACTACAAAGTCCTGTAAACCAGTATGTAGTCTAGTAAATTAGCACGTGAAACAAGTAAACAGGGATAAAATGCAGAAATTTAATATATTTTATATCTACTGTAGTGACCGTTACAAAATCAGCTATATGATGCAATAAAAACAGTTATATAGCCACTGAAACTGTTTACAATCATCAAATTATAATACGCTCACTTCAACAAATTTATTTTTTATTAGAGAATATTACAGTTGCAACAGTGTAACAATTAAGGCTTCCATAGGAATCTTAATGATAGGATGTACGATTTCATATAATAACATTTCAGCATCTATAGGCAGTATATAGATCACTGTTTCAGCTATGATTGGACCCCGACAGGTATTTATGTAACCGGTCTTGGGTGTAAAGATAATCCACCTTTTTAAAAAACAATGATGACACCGAGGTCCGAGTGGGTCTACAGCATTGATCCAAAGAATGTTTTGAATCTTTTAAACAACAGCAAAATATGGCAGCTGTTGTGTTAAGTACATGACTCAAACGAGTAGATGAAGCTCAGAATCTGGTAACGGTTTAGCCCGTATTCAACCCGGTGAAGTCAGTTGGTTTGTGGATACCTTGAGGGTTGAAAGACTTTAGTCTATGCATCCAAAAAAAATCTTTTTGCTTTTATTTTGGTATCTGACCAACTTGTGTCATGGTCAATAACCACCACTGCCATGTCCTACCATCGGTGATTACTACCATTCAAATGCGTAGTGCTGACAAATCTAACTTGGTTTTGACAGAAGACCGGTGGTTGCTGACCCGTTTGCGAAGATCTATTGTTTCTCCCACTTACTGTTTTTGGCAGACATCGCAACTGATGAGATAAATGCAGTTATTAGCCTTGCAGGAAAAGTTTCCCAATATTTTGTAACTGCGATCTGTGACGACTGCTAAAGCTCTGTGTCTGAGCTATATTTGCGTAATTGACATCCGAGATGTATGAGCGGCGGAAAGGGTAAACAAGACGACGTACGAACATATTAATTTTAAAAACATTCTGAAATACAAAACATACCAGCTTAAAGGGACTGAATCACGATTTCCCCCAAAATTTTGTTCTTCACTTTTAATGATCAAATTCTACTGTCTAATATGTTTAAAATATTTCACATAAAAATTAAGGTTATACATTATCACAGAATCTCATTTTAGAGAGTTCATTATTTGTTTGTAAACAAAAGATTGCGGTATGTTATTGTTTACAAAATTTTCAAAAGAAATGGATATCGATCTAAGTTTATTATATCTTTCACATTCCAAGCATTCCTCGGGTCAAATGTGTCATCTAAAAGTTAAAATTTGTGACTATGCAAAATTAAGATGCTTTAAATCACAAAATTAATATTTCACTTGTTTGTTTGTATACATAAAAAGACTCGAGTCTTTGTTTATATAACACAGATTTAAGGTTAAAATATAGCTTTTATTCTTGCATTCAGAAGGTCAAAATTTCGGTTGTCAACATTAAATGAGTTATACTTTTTTAAATGGTTAAATTCAAAAGTAAAAAACAACATTTCGTTCAAAAATCATGAACCAGTCCCTTTTAAATAAAATCAACTCCGTTACAAAATCAACGATCACCGATGCAAAACCAACGATAACCGATGCAAAACCAACAGTCATTTACTGAATTGACGTTAGATGGCGTGCAAAAAAAAATTAACCCAGACATTACCTGAATTAATGCTAGGTGGCGCGTTATCTATCTACGTAATCATTATATGTGTATATATTTTAAAGCGTAATTCGCAATAATGTCGGACTCTCAGAACGCTAGCATATCAGAAGATATGCTCTTCTGATCGAATCGAACTAAATGGCTAACCCACTAACTTAGACCTAGTAGGAAGGCTATCTAACACTACCACATTGTTCCCTCCAGAGAGAGAGAGAGAAAGAGAGAGACGTCCCCATTCTTCTGGGGGCACCCTCACCCTCCAGAGATTACTCACGTCCGAACGTCGGCGCCAAATGTAACAGAGACTGGTTTATGCCTCTGCTGAAAATCGAACCCGGGACCTCTGGCACGACAGTCCAGTGTCCTACCGATGGGGCTAAAGGGTTAACCCACTAGCCAGAGCTAGTAGGAAGGTCATGTATTTAACACTACTACATTAGGTCAAACACAAGAGTTATACAAAGCACTAAATTGACCAACGGCACGAACAATTTGATTGCCAAAATTTCGGGACGACCTGCCCTTTCTTCAGGACGAACGAAACGGTTTACATAAAATGGCTAAAGATATAAAAGAACGCTAGCACTAAAACTGTTTTCTTTGGAGAGAATTAGGACACGTTTGGTTCATCCAATCTACAATGCGCGATGTGATAATGAGTCTTCAGGAGAGAACGGTAATACCGAGAGATCTGGAAATAATAGGGATTTATTAGTCCCCTACCGACGAAGTCGAGGGGGACTTTAGGTTTGCGCTCCGTCCGTCTGTCTGTCTGTCCGTCAGTTCTGCAAATCAGTTTTCCGGACTTATTTTTTTTTTTTTACATGCTTGTAGATATTCATTTGATATTTGGTACATTCCTTTGCCATAACAAGTTACAGATCAAGTTCGAATTTCGTCTCAGTCCGTTGATTTTTCACTAAGGCCCTTGGACTTAGAAAAAATAACATGCATTATCAGTTTTCTGGACTTTTTTTTAATGTGCTTGCAGATATTCATTTGATATTCAGTACATTATGATGCTTGCTTTGCCATTACAAGTTACAGGTCGATTTTGAATTTTTCCTTGTCAAGTCTTTGTACCTGAATAGTAGTTGATTTCCAACCATTAATATTCCTATCTTGAGGTCATACCATGTAAAATGTGAAGATCTGATCAACTGGATCATAGAAAATGTATTGAAAAAATTGCTACATCAATACTCGATTTTGATATTTCTGCAATGTCTACTGTAGTGACCGTTACGATATCAGCCATATGATGCAATAGTTATATGGCCACTGAAACTGTCTACAATCATCAAATTATGATACACTCACTTCAACAAATTAATTAAATTATTTTTCATTAGAGAGAATTACAGTTGCAACAATATAATTATGCCTTCCATAAGAATCTCATTGATAGGGTGTAAGATTTCATATAACATTTCAGCATCTATAGGCAGTATACATTCTTTTTTTTTTTTAAATTATGACATCGAGGTCAGAGTGGGTCTACAGCGGTGATCCAAAGAATTTTTAGAATCCTTTCAACAACAGCTTTGAATTAATGTTTGTTAAAATATGCATTCTTAGACATAACATGTACAAGAATATTGTTGGTCTACCGTTTGGTAAATAGTAGTGTTCCAAGCTTATGAGTTACATATGGGCAAGGTGAGGCTGGTAAGCAAAGCGTTCAACAGTTTTGGCGATAGCTCTCATCTTTAATGGGTAATACCATTTTCTAGTTGCAACATCAGCTACTTTTAATTGTTGCAATTTACATATGCAGAGATAAAATATCGACAGTGCTTTCATATATCTACATGTACAACACAAAGTGTGAGTGATAGTGCGTTAGTGCAATTGTAATAACACAACTTCCTGTAAGAGACAATTCGACAGACCGTGTTTCACAGCACGAAAACTTGATGATACGATAGCACAGTGTGGTGAGTGCTGTTCAAAAAGAGCAATAACGTGTTTTGATGAACTTATTGCATCTTCGCACATACGATTCATCTGAAAATTAGCTTTCCGAATCTAACGTCAGCACTTTCTGCACTTACGTTAAAGACAAGCCTTGTTCTTTTATTGTTGGATGTCAACGGCACCTGCTATGTGATCAAGAAAGCGCACATTGCTATCGATTAACAACTGGATTGAACAGGCAGTTTTCTATTGACGAGCCAATGAGAAGACAAACTACCACGTGATTCATTATCAAGTTTTAATTCTATTCTACTTCGTATGGGTTATGTAGGCGAATAAATATTGGAAGAAATAAGCAGAGATGGAGAACGCAAGTGTATTGTCGACACCGTTCTCTAACTATTCTACCAGAAATTTTTCTGATGGGTTCCCTATTCCGGAACCACCAAAATACATAATCATCGTTGCAAGTGTCATGTATACTTTAATTTTCATCGCAGGAGTCATCGCCAACATTTCAGTTGTTGTAGTCGTCTGCGCTGTGAAGCGCGTAAGATCCCGGATGAGTTTCCTTTTTGCCAACTTGAGTGTGGCGGACCTACTGGTCCTGATCGTTTGTATGCCGTCTGCCGCCATCGACTTGTTCGCCAAAGAAGTTTGGTACCTAGGAAAATTCATGTGTAAGTATTAGTTTTTTTTAAGAACGTGACTTATTTCTAACTTCTTTCTCATATGATAATGAAACCTGCACTGAACTAATCAAGAAAAATACATTTCATAGTTTAAATACATGTGAGAAACGTCAGTCAGTGAACTTTTCAGGAGCAACCATTGATATAACATTATTTAAATTGTTAGAAATTAGGACTGTTGATTACAAAAATCTTACCTAAAAGCGTACTTCGATATTATCTTTAAAAATCGTTTTAAAAAGTATAGCTGTGAAAAATAACATCTATGTTACATATTGAACAAAAGACTCGGCTAAATCGAGAGCGGAGAGCAGACGCAACAGACAATGTTCCATCAGTGCAAGTGACATTTCCTGTCATAACCCTTATTGGCAGTTTTCAATCGTTGCGAACCACTTACTTGGTCAAAAAATATTTAATGTCAAACCAGTATTGCTTGACCAAGAAATCGGAAGTGCATTGCAGCGGCCACAATTTAATGGTAATTGCATTCACCAATGTATAAAGTATATTTTTAAAACCTGTCAATTACAATCGAACTTAAATAGCCAAAGTATGGCTGAAATACCACGCATTCGACTGAAAACCATACTATTTACATATCTACTCAAGTTTTCTTGGTGATAATCATCTGCTGTTTCGTGCATCAAATTTCTCGATAATAGCAAATCTATTTCAATTTGACATAAACAAGTTAAATCTACGAAATACGAATATAAATTAAATGTCTAGATTTTTTTTTATATTATGAGGGGTGTAAAAACAACGAAGACGTTGGGTTAATACGGCAAAATCGGTTTCACCAATGGTACATATTATCCGAAAACCGGTAGGGATGGTTAGAGCGTTCGTTATGTGACCGGAAGGTCATGGGTTGGCGCCCAAATCGTATCTTGGTCACATCTAAAATGAAAAAAGGTAATGACTTCCTCGTCTAACGATCAGTGTTTAGAAGAAAAAGTCTCAGGTTTCTCTGGATGAGAACTTTTAAAAAAACAGAGGTGTCACGATACATAAGGACACACAAAGAACCATCCCTGAGCGCCATGCATAGGTTTTAATCTGTGGTACGTTATTTACGGCTTGTGATGGCTTGATTTGAATGAAAAGTTTCTCGTAAGGACGTAAAACAAATATAAGAAAACAAACAACCTAAACTTTTACTCCTTAAAGGAATACCGTACGTTTAAATCTAATAATCTGTTAATATTATTGCTCAAAAGGTAACATGTTTTCAAAAAATGTAGAGACGCAAACACATTTATTCCTTACATATGTTTGCTCTACTTTTAATTTTGTACCGGTTACGGTATTTCAGTGGTATACTGTTCGCTTCGTTTCCGTGGGGATCCGGGTTAGAATAGGTCATCAGTACCCTTTGCTTGTCGTATGGGACGTTTAAATGGGGCGGTCCTTCGGATGAAACCGCAAAAACTGAGGCCCCGTCTCACAGTCCAAAGGCCATAAGCGCCGAGCATAGGCCTAAATTTTGTAGCCCTTCACCGGTAATGGTGAACAACGCAGATTTAGCGGATTCTCAAGAGGGACGTTAAACAATATTCAACCAACCAACTGTTCGCTTCGTAACCAAGAGTTCGAGCCCCTCTCGTGCCATGAGAGTTAGACGTTAACATAAATAGTGATTGCTCCTTCGCCAAACGCTCGGCATTTAAAAGTGAGACTCCCGAGTTTTTCGGATATGCAAACGGAGGTCCCGTGTCGCGACAAGCGTTGGCACGTTAAAGAACTCTCACTGCTACGGCCTGAGCGCTAACCATAGATCTAAATTTGTGGTACTTCACCTACAGCTGATGATGTCTCAGTATGAATGAAAAATTCTCGCCGGGACGTAAAACAAACAAGGAATCTTAATTTTGTATTCCTTGTAAGAGTTATCAGATTGGTCACTGTTCGTTATCTTCACCTTCTCATCCTATTGAGAAGAAGTGTGTATGAAATAACAAGCACACAACACTTTCTATGTGTAGTTGTTTTTCGATTCTAGATCTATTGGAAGATATATGTAATTCTCAAGGGAGATTGGAAGTGATACTCACGGATAGGGATAATTAAAATGATAGTAATGTCCTGAAAGGTTTTTGTACATTCTTTATGACCCACAGGTTTAAAAAAAATCAGCCTTCATTGTAATGATTTAAATCAACACGTATTGAAAAATAGCCGACTTCATTGACATTGAAATCCTTATTTACGTTTTGGAATCATATTTTCCTATTTTGTCAATCTGCAATTATAATTGATACTTTTTGTAGGTAAATTTGTTCCGTTCGTGGAACATCTTGTATCGCTTGCATCAGTCCTGACAATCCTGGTCATTACTTATGACAGATATCGAGGAGTCTGCTATCCGTTGAATCTGCGTTGTACCTTGACGAAACTCAGGGTACCAACAGTTGTCTTCATAGTGTGGTTATTGGCAGCTGCTGCAAGCCTACCCATAACATTCATCGCCATCTTTCGCGACTCAGAATTCTTCGACGGAACTCCCATCAAAGTTTGCCGAATGCCCATCAACAGTGTGTGGAAAATCGCTTATATTTTGGGCATCTTTATCGTCTTCTTTATCGTTATTTTGATGATCCTGTGCGTGTTGATATTCAGAATGTGCAAGAAACTTCTGTGGCATGCCCAATTTCTGGAAAATCGAGCAGAGCAAGATTCAGAGAGAACGGTAACTGGGCGACGAAGGATCGTATTCATGTTGATCATTGTCATTGTCACTTTCTTCTTGTGTCTCCTTCCTCAACGAATCGTCGGTATTTGGGTAATTTTTGCAGACCACAGGGCACTATATTCTTTGGGACTGGAAGGCTACCTGAACTTGATCACATTTCCCAGAGTGTTGATGTACATCAGCAGTGCATCAAATCCAATTATCTACAACATTATGTCTGCTAAATTCAAGTCTGCTTTCAAAGACTTAATTTGTCATCGTGACAAATGTTGTTCAAATTGCATTTCGTCGGTGCCACGATCAAGGGCGAGGACCAACAGTTTCCACATGTCACGGCTTTCTCTCAGCTGTTCGCCACGGTCCAGACATTCTACAGGTGAATCAACTCATAACGAAACAAGGATCATGCTGAAGAAAGGCAAATCATTTGAAAGTGTTGTGTAGTGCTATACATGTATATCGATTAAATGTTGGCAATATTTTAAAAAGAGAATATATGTAGTTTAATTTTCTGGAAATTTCAAAGTTTTTTCTGTGTAAAAATGTATTATAATTGTTCAGAATGATCAAATAAAATTCACCGCTTAGGTACATAAACGCGTGTGTGGAACTACATGTATAAAATGGATGTATGTTTGCATATTCGAAGTCACAAACAAATCAGTTGCAACTTGTAGGTCACCATGACCACTTTCTGGATCGACACACCTTGCACCCAAGCTAGTCGTTACAGTGTGAAAGAGATTATCCAGACAGTATTGACTATGTATAGCCATAAAATTCCAAAATGAAGCACATTGACTTATATTCTGGTCGGGATACACATACATCAACTGACTAAGTTTGATGGTTCTCGGTCTCAAAGTGTGCAGGACATGATCCGGACACGATTTGAGTATGCATAGCCATATAATTCCAGGAGAGTTTTGGGTAACAACACACACATCCCTCCCCAGGATGCATTAGCTGACTATATATTCCTAGGCCTCGGTGTAAAAGATATGATAGTGACAGACGGACGGATGGAGAGCCTAGTAAACCATATCACGACCCGTCATCAGACGGACGAAGACAAAACAAGTTCACCGATGAAGATATATAACCCAAATAATCAAAACGTATGTAAACACAATATTGATTGCGTTTAAATGCAATTCAATTTTATTTATAAACGCAAATATCGTGATAATTAAATTTATGTCTTATCCTTACAGAAGCTCACCGAAGCTTGTTTTTGTTTTAAACAGACCAAAACACATCAACACCGTGTAAGAGTGAACAAGATGTCTTTGTGAAACACAAATGCCCCCGATAATGGCCAATTCCGAAGATGGCCAAGGTCACAAGGCAAATATCTTGGTACCAGTAAAAAGATCTCGTGAAAAGAAATGCTCATGTACAATATGAAAGCTCTAATATTTACCATTTAGAAGTTATGACCATTGTAAAAAAAAAAATTAAAGTAGGTCAAATGTCAAGGTCAAAAGGTTCAATACCAACGGAAAGGTCTTGTAACAAGGAATACTCATGTGAAATATCAAAGCTCTATCTCTTACTGCTCAAAATTTATTAGCAAGGTTAAAGTTTTCAAAAAGTAGGTCAAAGTCCAAGGCCAAGGTCACAGGGTCAAAAATATTGGTACCCACGGAAAGGTCTTGTCACAAGGAATACTCATGTAAAATATCAAAGCTCTGTCACTGTTCAAAAGTTATTAGCAAGGTTAAAGTTTTCAAAAAGTAGGTCAAACTCCAAGGTCAAGGCCAAGGGGTAAAAAATGTTGGTACCCACGGAAAGGTCTTGTCACAAGGAATACTCATGTGAAATATCAAAACTCTATCACTTACTGTTCAAAAGTTATTAGCAAGGTTAAAGTTTTCAAAAAGTAGGTCAAACTCCAAGGTCAAGGGGTCAAAAATGTTGGTACCCACGGAGAGGTCTTGTCACAAGGAATACTCATGTGAAATATCAAAGCTATATCACTTATTGTTCAAAAGTTATTAGCAAGGTTAAAGTTTCAGACAGAATTACAGAATGACAATGACAGACAGGACAAAAACAATATGCCCCCCTATCTTCGATCTCGGGGGCATAAAAATGTCATTTATTAAAGGAAAGAAATGACGAAAATAAAGGTCCACAAACAAACAAGGGGAAAATCAGCAAAATATAAAAACATTGTCATAACATCGCACAAATATCGACACATCCGTCCTGATTTCCCCCAAAAATGATTATCACAAATAACAATACTAATGACTAGAAATAACTACCGAGGTGAGCTGCATTGTATTAAATAAAAAACAACCCCCAACTAATTACAACAGTACATCTGCATAGACTAACAAACCACATTTTGGTGAGTCCATACCAAAGTAAATACGCCTCAAGGTAAGGGAGGGGGTGATGAAGCAGTGCATAGTAAAAACCTAATACAGCAGTTAAACACTGACCTGTATAGTAAAACCTAATACAGCAGTTAAACACTGACCTGTATAGTAAAACCTAACACAGCAGTTAAACACTGTCCTGTATAGTAAAACCTAATACAGCAGTTAAACACTGACCTGTATAGTAAAACCTAATACAACATTTAAACACTGACCTGTATAGTAAAACCTAATACAGCAGTTAAACACTGACCTGTATAGTAAAACCTAATACAACATTTAAACACTGACCTGTATAGTAAAACCTAATACAGCAGTTAAACACTGACCTGTATCGTAAAACCTAATACAACATTTAAACACTGACCTGTATAGTAAAACCTAATACAACATTTAAACACTGACCTGTATAGTAAAACCTAATACAACATTTAAACACTGACCTGTATAGTAAAACCTAATACAGCAGTTAAACACTGACCTGTATAGTAAAACCTAATACAACATTTAAACACTGACCTGTATAGTAAAACCTAATACAGCAGTTAAACACTGACCTGTATAGTAAAACCTAACACAGCAGTTAAACACTGACCTGTATCGTAAAACCTAATACAACATTTAAACACTGACCTGTATAGTAAAACCTAATACAACATTTAAACACTGACCTGTATAGTAAAACCTAATACAGCAGTTAAACACTGACCTGTAAAGTAAAACCTAACACAGCAGTTAAACACTGACCTGTATAGTAAAACCTAACACAGCAGTTAAACACTGACCTGTATAGTAAAACCTAATACAACATTTAAACACTGACCTGTATAGTAAAACCTAATACAACATTTAAACACTGACCTGTATAGTAAAACCTAACACAGCAGTTAAACACTGGCCTGTATAGTAAAACCTAATACAGCAGTTAAACACTGACCTGTATAGTAAAACCTAACACAGCAGTTAAACACTGACTTGTATAGTAAAACCTAATACACCTGTTAAACACAGACCTGTATAGTAAAACCTAATACACCTGTTAAACACAGACCTGCATGATAAAATTACGGATACACATAGTTTATTGCCAAATAAAATTAATTGATAAAATTACACTAGGTTAAACACAAAACATGTCCTATCTAACGAATATATTTTGTATTGACTTTGGTACAGCAGTAAAACAGACCCGCATAGTTTAATACCCGAGGGGAGAGTCTCAGGAATATAGGAAATGTTGCGTATTTAAGATACACTGTACATATACATTTGTACATACAGCAGTTACACATTGACCTGTCCTGTAAAGGAAAAAAGAGTGTATATCTGTCAAGTATAAAGAGATCAGATAGCAGTTAATCACTGAGCTATCAATGAACTACCCTGGCTGAAAAAGGGGGTCGGGTGTCAAACAGAGAGGGTAGGGATGCGAATATAGCGTTTCAAGGCCTTTGAGTTCCAACGACCTTACTGCTGGATATAATTCTCAGAGTAGCCTTTTTGTGCTGCATATGTTGCCGCACCAATTCGGAAACTGTGACCTTTATACAGTACCGGATTGAGACCCACAAATTTGAAGCTGTTTGGAGACATAGTTGTGTGTAATTGGAGAGCCATCCCTGTGTTGAAAAAAATGGACCAGGTGTATGACCTGAATGAGATAGATTGAGGTGCAGTGCTTTGACAGGACAATGGTCAAGCACGAGGGACTCTCCAAACAGATAGTAATGGGTTTATTCGATTTTTGGGTTTTAAATTGTCGTAATACTGTGACGGGAACCAGTTTGACTATGGCAGCAAAGTGAACCAAGTCTGTCCAAAGTATAAATGAATGGTAAAATTACTTTAAACTTAATGAAGTAATACTAAGGAACAGACCCAGCTCACTAAATATGTACAATGACTGGTCCTGTTACACTTTTGGTGCCGAAGACCAGCTCCTGGAACTGACAGGTGAAAATTGATGCCAGGGGATAAAGATCCTAGGTTGATGTCTTCAGGTGTGAAGACATTTAAGGAGGGAGGAGTGTAGCGGCCAGCCGGGTTCGAATCCCGGTCTGGTCCGTTGCATTTTCTCCCTTCCTGTTACAATACTAATTGAATTCAGGAGAAAGTTTAGCCTACATGTATGCGAACTTTTGAGTTTAAACGCAATAATATTAGCATTAGAATCCTTGCGCTTCTGTTTGTGTCTGGATAAGTTCATTGTAGATAATCATTTGTGAGAAAGACCTATATATGGCAAGCCCTTTTACTATTTATTCGAAAAATAAGATATCTCTTTAAATTAAAGAGATATCTCTTATTTTAAAGAGATATCTCTTTAAAATGAGAGATATCTCTTATTCTTAAGAGATATCTCTCTAAATAAGAGATATCTCTTTCTCTTAGAGAGATATCTATTTCACTTAGAGATTTATCTCTTTCATTTAGAGAGATATCTCTTTTACTTTAAGAGATATCTCTTGCACTTAAAGAGATATCTCTTTCACTTAACGAGATATCTCTTTCACTTTAAGAGATATCTCTTTCACTAAAAGAGATATCTCTTTCACTTAAAGTGATATATCTCTAAGAATTCTTAGAGAGATATCTCTCAAAGTATAAGAGATATCTCTTTATTCTTTGAAAAAGAGATATCTCTCAAAGAGAAAGATATATCTCTTTCCAATATTTTTATTAGTTTGAATACTTAAGGAATTCTCCCTAAAATAGAAGCCCGCCAAAGCAAATCTTACCATGATGGCTGGGGTGTAGCTAAAACGCGGAACGGAAAATGGAACGGCAGACGGAACGGAACAGAAAACAGAAACTACATTATGTAATAATGTTATGAGGAGGTCAACATTTTGCAAAATCAAAGGGCTTATTATGAACAAGGAATGCAGAAATTACAGAGAGAACAGGAAGTCATCCTCAGAATCCACCATTTCATATTGATACCTCATACTAATGCATTATTATGTATTTTTACACGGTGTGTTTTGTGGATGAATGTACTAACAGGCGCTTGCTTAATAATTTGCATAGTAAGTTTTACATATTGTAATAAAAAATATAAAGCAAGCGCCTGTTGTTACCATCTCTTTTCCCGGCTTTGTCACCCCCCCCTTCCGATTTCGACAGTATGTTGTTTAACAAATGAAGAAAAAATAAATAAGGTAACATACTGAAAAAGATTTGAATTATAATTCAACCCTTTCAAATTCCATTACTTTATTCTGACTGGTATGGTAAGAAAAGATTTTATGAGCCCATCCAATGAATAAAAGGTACACCCCCTCCACCCGAAAACAACATTGTAAAAGATGAAATAATTTTTTGAACAATTTCCCCCAAACATAGCCTTTTTAAATCGAACGTGCTTTTAATCGAACTACATATATTTAAGATAACTGAATTTGAATTTAGTTCTACACCTGGTACAATATACATTAAATTTTATGTATCACATCAAATTTTAAAGCGAACGAGTCCGGTGAAGAAAAACGTTTTGCCTCATTTGGGATGAATCTATGTGAAAGTTCGGACATTTTCCGATATCCTGCGGATTAGTGTTGAATCTGAAGAGATACAACAGGAAAGAAAGATTGAAACAAAACCAATGTTAACTAGGGTGAAGTTTACGACCACTGGACTTTTGCGAGATGGACTGACTTTCACAGTCAACGGCTGACTTGGACATTTAAACCCGTTAAATATATGTAATACTGAATTGTTGGCATATATAGCTGGACAGTATACAGGGAACTTCTACTGCCTCGCTCTTGAGCTACATGTAACCTTTTTTTTGTGCTTTCTCTTGATCACGCAAGTTAAGGAAAGGCGAGCGTGTTCAAACCGCTACCTGTTACAAAATCGTGACAGCGTAGTGACTGATGTTTGGTGGGAGGCCTTCTTCAGGTAAAGTATATCTGGGACTTTATGTCCATGTACGGATGTGGTGTCGTTCGAGGACGACGGCGGTTGTCGTCTGAAATGGCAGATGTCATTGCTGAAGAGGTGCCAAACAATCAGAAAAGACTCATGCTAAGCTACGGGACGAAGCTTCCCTGAGCGAAGAAAGTGTAGCAGACAGTATGTAGGGAAATTCTAATGCTTCGCTAGAGAGCTACATGTAGCGTTTCTAGTAATATGGTAGCATTAATTTCTTTAAACAACGGTGAACGTGTTCAGATCACTGCACGTTACAATATTATTATATTAGGCCTGCTATGTTTCAAATCACCTGAACTTCTTTCATTTATCTGACAATTATCAAAAAAAAATTCTTTTAAAAAACCCGCCATGCTATTAATTAATTTCATTTTTGCATGCCTACCTATAGATGTAAAATCTTAACTCGCACAGATACCTTAATTCATGTTTAAACTTTACAAAAGGTCACCGCAACATGATCAATCTAATGTACATGTAAGTTTATTATGCAGGAGCTTAGTGATTGTATGAATTTGTTATATAACTCTATTCATTCACACACACAGCTACAACACAGAGCATGCGAAGCGTGCCGACAATTCCGAATTACATGTGCATCAGCATTAATACAGATTTGTGACTTTCAGGGAAAATATTGGGCATACCAGAGAGCTACATGTACATATCCACTCCTTATAAGATCCTTCGATTTACGGTGCAGTTCGTTGTATTCTTGCATCATAAAATCAAAAAATTTCTAACATATTTCCCCAGTTTATTTCTGTCGAAACATTTATTAAAGCCCGATGCAAACCGAAAAACTCACATCTTCAAATGGTTTCGTTTGTAGCTATCCATGTTAGGTAGCAGTGAATTCGAACCCCGTTGATTTTTATATCTATTCATTCTATCGAATATGAAGTACGTATTCGGTCTTCATCCTAGGCACCTGATCCCACCTCTGGTGTGTCCAGGGGCCCGTGTTTGCCCAAACAGGTGACCTAAACTATTTAAGGGGATATTAGGTCACATAGACTTTACTGTTCCAGAAAAAGTACGAGTATGGCAATGAATTACAACTGGACAATTAACATTTCTGTACATTGCATCGGTTCATCACTTATTCATATATACAGATATGTCACGAAAAGGTTTCCGTAGAGTCTCCTCCTGTCAAAGTCAGCCGTTGACTGTAAAAGTAAGCCCTTCTCGCAAAAGTCCAATAGTAAGAGGAATTAACAGATTTATTTCATACTATATGAAATAGTTAAAAAGCTAACACAGAATTTATGCTTGAATGGAATTAAAAGTCATCTCATTATCAATCCAAATACAAGTATTTAGTTTAAGAATTAACTGCCAGAAGTCTTCTCTATTTAGGATTGGAGTGCTGCGGTTACTAAGTCTCCTGTTAGTTAAAAAATGATAAATCAAACAAAAGATGTTTAACTTGTTGACTAAATAAAATCATGAATTATTATTGTTTTATACATATTACACTCCCTGTTGTAAGTACGCACATACACGGTATTATGTGTAAATACGTGTACATGTGCGTTAATGACGTTTTGCCACGGGGGGTGGGGGAGTATAAACCACGTGTGTTCTTTTCATTCTCTACCCATAGGTGTCACTACTCGCTAACACCTCTGTCATTGCCGAAATTTCGAAATTCTTGTAAAATGCCTTGTAAATTCTTATACTAACGTTTAATTAAATTCGCTTAATTAATTTATGATGCAAATTTTTAAGATTAAAGTTGTTTTATCGCTTGTAAACAATTCCCAAATTGTTGATTTTAATCAAAATGACCCCCCCCCCCCATTTTTACCGTTATATTATCTACATCAATCATTCTAATTCTTATATTCCGCTCCGTTTCGTTTTCCGTTCCGCGTTTTAGCAACACCCTAATGGCTGCAATTCCGTTGGAAGATTTTGCTTTTACCGCATGTGAAATGTATACATGTACAGGTGACAAAAAACAAAGACAATAAATTAATGAAATATGCGCGCTAGACTAGATTTCGCCTCTCGGCAACTTGACAATGTTACCCCAACCACCTCTTCAACCTTTCCCGCCAGTTGTACACTAGAAGTATTTTGCTTGGTTAAAAAATGGGGTTACATCATTTCAATGACAATGCAACAGGGAGCAGTCAGTATGGTCACCGGGAGGAAAATCTAAGGAGATATCTCTTTAATTTAAAGAGATATCTCTTTTTGAAAATTTAAAGAGACATCTCTCTAACTTAAAGAGATATCTTTTTTACATCGATAGAGAGCTATCTCTTTACGCTAGAGAGTCATCTCTTTCTCTCTGAGAGATATCTCTCAAAGAGAAAGAGATATATCCCAAGCATAAAGAGATATCTCATTTGGTTAAAGAAATATCTCCCTAGCGTAAAAAGATATCTCTCTAACTTAGAGATATCTCTTTAACCAATAAAGATATCTCTCTTATTTAAAGAGATATCTTATTTTACGAATAAATAGTAAAAGGGCTTGCCATACCTATAGCTTAATAATGTATATCTATCGTCAAGGGAATATGTATGGATGTAAGTAAAGCCCGTCAACGATACCCAAGCATGAGAGTTGACGTCAGCAGGAGATAACTGGCAGGCTACACTCCAATAGCTATGTAAGAGAATGCTTGCACAATTGATTGTGTGTTGTTTAACTATGGAGCGCCAAATTAACATAAACTCAAATAATTGAAGATATCTTCAATTATTTGAAGATATCATCAATTCATTTGATGCGCGCAACAATTTAATTAAAGATCTCTTCAAATAATTAATGATATCTTCAATTCTGAATTATTGCGCGCATTAAATGAATTGATGATAGCATTAATTCTTCTGCTGAATTGATGCGCGCTTTAATTGAATTTATGATCTCTTCAAATGAATTAATGATATCAACAATTGAATTGATGCGCGCTACAATTCAATTGAAGAGAGCAATAATTGATATAATGCGCGCATTAAATCAATTGATGAGAGCAATAATTGAATTGATGCGCGCATTAATTCATTTGATGAGAGCAATAATGGATTTAATGCGCGCATTAATTCAATTATTGCTCTCTTCAATTGAATTAATGATATCTTTAATTCATTTGAAGAGAGCAATAATTCTTTTAGAGAGAGTAACTAATAATTAAAGATATCTTCAATTCAACATATCCACAATTGAATTAATGATCTCTTTAATTGAATTGTTGCTCTCTTTAAAAGAATTGATGCGCGCATTAATTCCTTATACAAAAGCATTGTAAATAATTAAAGATATCTTCAATTGAATTAAAGAGATCATCAAATTATTTATACCGAGCTCTAAATCAATTATTGCGAGCAATATTTCTACGAAATTAATGCTCTCATCAATTGAATTGAAGAGAGCAATATTTGAATTAATGCGCGCATCAAATCTATTATTGCTCTCATTAATTCAATTGATGCTCTCATCAATTGAATTGAAGAGAGCAATAATTGAATTAATGCGCGCATTAAATCAATTATTGCTCTCATTAATTCAATTGATGCGCGCATTAATTCAATTGATGAGAGCAATAATTGAATTGAAGCGCGCATTAATTCATTTGATGAGAGCAATAATTGATTTAATGCGCGCATTAATTCAATTAAAGAGAGCAATAATTGAATTGATGATATCTTCAAATAATTGAAGATATCTTCAATTATTTGAGTTTATTTTAATTTGGCGCTCCATATTTAACGTCCCTCTTGAGAATCTTTCACTCTTATGGATACGTCAACATTGCCGGTGAAGGGCTGCAAAATGTAGGCCTATGCTCCGCGCTTACGGTCCTTGAGCAGGGAGGGGTCTTTATCGTGTCACACCTGCTGTACTATAACACGGGACTTCGATTTTTGCGGTCTCATCTGATATTGGGTATTTTTTAACGTCCCATTTAGTCGTCTCTTACGACAAGCAAGGAGTACTAATGATCTATTCTAACCCGGATCCACGGGAGGTAAAAGAATGATATTGCATTGACAACAAAACTAAATTACCGCACTGGTAAAGGTATTTTTCACTTTACCTACACCAACTGGAAAAGTCACAAAATTCTGCAGTGCACACAAAAATTTGGTAGTTCTTGTTCTTTTATAACATCCACACTTTTTGAAGAAAATTTAGGGAGATTGTTGCTATCTCCATTCGTCCGTCCTTCTGCCTGTCATGTTTCCCTGTTACTGGAACTCTTCTGACAGTTTAAGAGGTAGGAAACAACTGTTTTGCATATGATTGGCTATTTAGAAGAGACATTAAATTTCTTTGATCAAATAGAGCCCAAAGTAAGTGTTTGGGATGATGATGAAAATACATGTACATTATATATGAATGTTGTTCGCTTATTACAAATATTTTAGGGAAGAATTTTAATAATTACATTTATGATTAATTAATGATGTGTCAATGAGGGCGAACCGTATAGTTACATATATTTGACCAGTGGAACAGTGATCAATCTCATAACTCTTATAAGCAATGTAAAACTTATACGGTACCAATTTTGATGCACCAGATGCGCATTTCGACAAATTATGTCTCTTCAGTGATGCTCAACCGAAATGTTTGAAATCCGAAATAACAATGAAGTTTTAGAGCTATTATAGGCAAAAACAGTGTGCCAAAAAGTGGAGTCAAATTCGTTGAAGGATAAGAGCTATGCGCGAGGGAGATAACGAAGTACTTAGCTACTGAGCTGTAGAGACCCTCGGGGACTAACAGTCCACCAGCAGAGGCCTCGACCCAGAGGTCATAATGTAAAACTTATACGGTACCAATTTTGATGCACCAGATGCGCATTTCGACAAATTATGTCTCTTCACTGATGCTCAACCGAAATGTCTGAAATCCGAAATAACAATGAAGTTTTAGAGCTATTGGGCAAACACGGTGTCGCCAGAATAGTCTTTTTTTTTTGGATTATTATGCAATCACACGGTGTATGAAATCGAAATCATTGAAACATTTACATTATTTTCATGCGCATGCTTACATACATATATATCTTCTATAATAATAATAATAATAATAAATATAAATTCTTTTATTGGCTATTCACATACATGTTACCTTTGTTTCTCTGATTACCGGTAAATATGAGTATTGGACAGGTGTATTTTTTATGATGTAACAGGCCTGCCATTGAATTGTTGATCAAAGCACACTTGGTATTAGTTAGTGGCATTTTTGTAGTCATGTGATCTGCAATATTTGTCTCCATTATACATGTTGAATTTGTAGTCATGTGATCTGCTATTTTTGTTTCGATTATAGATGTTTAATTGTTAATCAAAGGTATTTGATCAATAAATACTCTTTCAACAACATTGGAATAATCTTGTGTTTTGGTAAGGAGGAGGCATAAATATAATTATATATAAAGCACTAAAAACCAACAACACTCAACTGATATATATATATATATATATATATATATATATATATATATATATATATATAATATATATATATATATATATATATATATATATAATATATTATAATATATATATATATATATATATATAAATGAGATGTGCCAAACACTAGAAAATATTTAACTGTGTTAAGAATTCACTTATGAATTGAAACAAGAGGCCCACAGGCCTTATCGGTCACCTGAATAATAGTGAAAAAGTATCACTACTTCCATGGGCCATACAATCTAGAAAAAAATTCCTGTTCTGAATATCTAAGCTAAATTCTAATGTTCAGCAACAGTATAAAACAAGATGTGTTCTTAAAACTTCACTGCCCTCAAAAGTGCCTACACTGATGAAAGGCTTTAAATAATAGGTGTATTAACATTAAAACATCAAAAGATATGACTAATTTGGACTCATCCTAAAGTCATAACCCTGGGTTGTGAAATTCACCATTTTCTCTACATCCTTTTCTGCTATTTCTAAGTATGCATTTAGATTTTATACAGTATCAGCAAACTTACACATAAATATTATATATACTAAGGTTGGCCCCACCCTGGGGTCAAAACCCTTACTCTGGGGAAAATCAAATTTACAATTTTGGTAAGACTACCTGCTCTATCCATTTAGTTTCAATTTAGTATCAAAAGCAGTAAGGAAAATGTTATTTAAGTATTTTACACATAAACACTATATAACAAGTTTGGCCCCGCCCTGGGGTCAGAACCCCTACTCCGGGGATCATGAAATTTACAATTTTGGTAGAGGGATTCCTGCTCTACATCACTATGCATTTAGTTTTTCTTACATGTGTGTGGTTCGTTAGAAGAAGATTTTTGAAAATTTGTCATTTTTGGGCAGTTTTTGCCCTACCCCAGGGGTGCAGGATTCCTGAAATTTACAATTTATGTTCCCCTTGTTCCAAATATGTTTCATACCAAATATGAAAAGAATTGGAATGATATTTATCAAGAAGAAGTTAAAAATGTCTATTGTTCACACATTTAATAACTGACCATTTTGGCCCCACCCTGATACGAAAACCCCTACCCCTGGAATAATCAAATTTACAATTTTGGTAAAGGACTACCTGTTCTTCCTAAATATCTATTTACTTTCAATTTAGTATCAATAGCATTAAAGAAGATGTAATTTAAGTGTTTTCCACATAAACACTATATAAAAAGTTTGTCCCCGGATCAAATCGGGTCCATGTCACTTTAATAGGAGTTACAAACTTTCTCTGTTATACACATAAAGGGTACCCAGACGTTCGGAGCACATTTAATAGGGCAACGATAAATACACAAAAATTCTCATCTAATGGTGATTCAAGTTTATACATTATACCACAATTGAGATTGAAGTCTACCTATTACATGTATATTGAAAACGTGAAGATAACGTACAACCACAATGGAGATTGAAGTTTACCTATTATAGTGAAAATGTGGAGATAACGTACAGTCTTCAAACCCATAGCTCCCACAAGCAATACAAAATAGAGAGTTGGGCAAACATGGATCCCTGGATATACCAGAGGTGGGATCAGGTACCTAGGAGGAGCAACCATCCCCTGTCGACCGGTCACACCCGCCGTGAGCCTCATATCTTGATCAGGTAAACGAAGTTATCCGTAGTCAAAATCAGTGTACAGGGGATGTTTACTCCTCCTAGGCATCTGATCCCACTTCTGGCATGTCCAGGGGTCCGTGTATTCCCAACTCTATTTTGTATTGATTATTGTATTGAATTTCTTAATGAGATTGATCACTGTTCGTTATCTTCACCTTTCATTGATGTACATATATGTTAACAGGAAACTAACAGCTCCACTTTATGTCAAAAGTGATGAATTCAGCTTCTCAATCGTCGACCTCCCATATTTATGTAACAGCTGAGTATGGTGTTTATGCCACTCAACTGATTCGGTATGCACACTGCATATGGTCATTTTTAATTTAGATAGAGACAGAGTAATAACAAATAAGTCGATGTTGCAGGGGTTACAACAGTCTCGTTTAAAGCCAGCATTTCGCAAATTCTATCGTCGTTGTAACGATCTAATTCTCTCTGTGGTGATCCGGGTTAGAGTAGGTCCTCAGTACCTGTCGTAAGAGGCAACTAAATGGGGCGGTCCTTCGGATTAGACCGCAAAACCGAGGTCCCGTGTAACAGCTGGCGTAGGCACGATCAACATCCCTCCCTGCTCAAAGGCCGTAAGTGTCGAGCATAGGCCTAAATTTTGCAGCCCTCCATCGGTATTGACGACGTATTCATACGAATGAAAAATTCTCGAGAGGGACGTTAAACAATATACAATCAATTAATAACGATATAATTTACCAATACAACACTAATTTTGAGTAAGGTATACTCTGTTTACTTGATCGAGGTATAGGGCTCAAGGGGAGTGTGACCGGTCAACAGGGGATGTTTACTCCTCATAGGCACCTGATCCCAACCCTGGTGTGTCCAGGGATCCATATTTGCCCTTCCTGTAATTTTGTATTCGTTACAGGGGTTTTGAGATTGATTACTGTTCAATATGTTCACCTTTTCATGGTAGAAGATACCTGCCCAGGTGAGCTATGTGACCGATGGACCTCTTGTTTTACATATCCAGCTGTTGACTCTTCCATTGGCTACTTGTTGTGTAGTAATCATTATTTATATCTTATAATCATTTTACAGGCATAACCAGTGAGCAGACAGGATTGGTTCGATTGGAGATTTTATTTCACTACTACATTTAGAATGAATAAAAGAAAAGTCAGCACGGCGTTTTATCATTTCCTTAAATATAGCTATTATTCAATGCAAATACAATTTATGCTGTTCATTAAGTTGTACTCACGATGTAGTAGTGGGTAGATATTATTGTGAACCTTCTACGAAGAATTGCACAAACACGGTTTTTCCACAAAGCATAATGATGTAATTGAGAACGTGTCGCGACAATGGTAATACAATTAATCTAATAGTGTCTGTAAATGGAATTTCCAACTGAAATCTACATGCACGTATATTTATAGAGTTTATGCCAGAATTATTATTGGCTTGAATTATAATATTGTTTGTAATCACAATTTTCCTGGGCTGATGAATACTGTATGTCTTTAACGCAGCCAGTTCAAGCTTGTAAAAATGTGGAAAGATATATAACACTATAATTGAGCCAATGTCATTTATTCACCGAAAATAAATGACGATCTAAAGAATAGCATAAAATAAGTAAGTTGAACAAAATAAATATCAACTGATGACTAGAAATTGTTCATCAGGGATTTCACAAAACATCACATATAATAATAAGTATATATGTATATTACATACAGTAAAAAGATGACGCCTAAAATTGTTCCTAGTGTTGAATACTTGTATGATGATGTTGGACCTTCTTTCTTTTTTTTTTTTAAATTTGCGTATTGACAACATATTGCAAACTGATGGATGTGTAGCACGTGTATGTGACATGTTTCGATACTACTACAGGGCCAATGTGCACCCAATGTCGGCGGAAGTCGAGAGTTGTATTTAAAAAATAATGACGATATGAAACATATTGATGTACACCCCCAACTAACGTGAAATATCTACACGACATCAAATACTGATTTATCATTTCAACACGTGTCGAACACATTATAAGCGATTGCTCCTTAATTAAGAAATATGTCGCAAAGACTGATGATGCGAAATCCACACGTTTATTGAACAAAATGTTTTAAATATAAACTATCATTCTTCTAATCATTGTATTTTGCAATCATGAAGCAGAATAGATGTTTTCTGTATTTGACTATTGCTCTTCTACAAATTACTGAAAGCATCGGAATTATATCGTCAAGTAAGTCCTTTTGTTTTGAGTCTTTTATTATGGACTATTAATCTGTTCTTTTAAATCTTTGTTATGAAATTAACAATTTTCCTAGTTGATTGGCATTTCAAAAGATACATCGGTGTTTTTAGTAGAAGACAATTCGATTTTGCAGGAAATAAAAAACAACAACAAAAAAACCCCCAAAAAACCAAAAAATCCCCGTGCTCAATGAATAATATATATATGAAACGTACTTAATGCTATTATTGTCACTATATACAGATGGTGGAAATGTACAAAGTTCAACATTAAAACGCAGTGGTATCGCCGCAATTAGCAACGTGGCTGGAATAAAAACCACAGTCCTGTCCGACGCTTTTTGTAGTTACTGTTGTACCATGCCAAGCGGACAGAAGAAAATTGATTGTATTCTGAAACTGTGTTCAGGTATGCGTGCGTGTGACACGGCATCAATCGTTTAAGTGGAACAAGTATGAAGACGATTCGACGCTACCAAGATTCCGTTTTGAATCCATACAAGATGTGGTAGTACAGCGCTATGTGATTTTGACCACGGATATGGGTTGGAATGCAGTTAGTCACCGCGGAGAGAAGGGGGTGTTATCAGATTCATACTCATTATTTTAACGAGACTCGAATGGTAGTTGTGAAATGAAAAGATGAAAAACGATATTTGAATTTAACATTCATTAAGGTTATTCTTCAGTCAAGCTGGCTTGATTTCTTCGAAATGTTCTATCTCAGTTTCCAAACCTTATCAACATGTCAGTGCCATTTGTTACTTTTGAAAAATTAAATCATCTACTGAAATCTAACAATGCAGTCTCTGATCAAAATATTAAGACAGTGTTCAGAATTTTAAGAAATGTTCTGAAATTAGAACAGTTTCTGGAGATGATGTAAGGGTCGAGTGATGTCATAATTCAAACATTTAAGAAGATGAGCACCATTTGTGCCTGCAATTTCATCCGTTTTAAAATATATGGGTTTCGAAGCCACATTAATTTTTCTTGATTATAGTTGAAAAAGCGCTAAAATTGGCCCTGGAATTGTGGGATGCTATATATTCGGCGGAGCTATATATTCGGCGGAGTAGTGGTTGCCGTGTGCTGAATAAATGGTGTATTTGAATACAGAATATTACATGCTAAATTCCATATCATATGTCATATCAGCCCGAGGGTTGATACGGGGCCCGAGGGCTGATATGACACATGGTATGGATGTTGGCATGTAATATTCTATTCATCATATACTGCACTTTTTCATGGTTAAATATTGTTTGCAAACGGTGTAGTGTTTATGATGGTATTTTAAAAAAATGATGCGGAGTCCGGATGCTGATTTTATAAAATGTTACTCTTTTTATAACATGCGGGTTATACTTTTTTGCATTTAAAGCTTCATCAAAGAATATTTGGTACATTACTATGGTGAAAACCTTGATGCATTGATTTACTCGGGGAAAACCCTACGCGCATTGATTTACTATAGTGGCAAATCTTTGATACATTGATTAAATAAGGTAAACACTTTGATACATTAATAATTAACTATGGTAAAACTCTTATACATTGATTTACTACAGTAAAAACTTTGATACATATATATTATTACTACAGTAACTTGATCCGAAGAGTCGAATCGCGTCGAGTTTGATCTGATGATCCGCGCCTATCAACGAGACGTGATCCAACTCTGCGGATCAAGTTATTGTAGTAATGATGAATTTATTATATACATGTACCTCCTTTTGTATTTCTAAATCCACATTTATAAGATAATAATTGTAATCCAAATTACAAAAAGCACAGGCATATAGTGAAATTATATTTATTTAAACCAGAGGTCGGGTCGGGTGTCTAGGAGGAGTAAGCATCTCCTGTTGACCGGTCACAACCGCCGTGAATCTAGTGAAACATTTATCTAAACTAGAATATATATATCATAGCAAGATAAATAATATATAAGCATGGTGAATTCTCTTCTATGCTGTTTGTAATGGAGTTTGTCATTACGTAGCATTACCCTACAAATCACGAACCCAGCAATCAACTAGGATTGTTTTATCCAGGTTACAAATCACATCGAGGGTAAAAAAGAAAGCTATTTTGTGTTACGTGAACTCTTACTTCTAGTGTGGAGCTACAAGGTTGAGCTCTAAACTATTTTGTTTTACCTTTCACTTAGGCTACCTTTCTTTATTGGGTAGATCCGGAGAAAAAAGTACATATGGTACAGGAGTTTAAATAAAAATTCCAACTTCCTTCCACCTCCAAGAACGATAAAGAAGAAATAGCAGTAGCAGTGGAAAAGTCACCAGAAGAAGATGTCCGTAGTACCACGCCCTGTAAAAAGCCGGGGTCAGATTTATAAGATTATTAAACAGACTTTCAGGAAGAGAGATAAAATGTCGATGACAAATGACCGACCTCAGTCGTCAAAGAAAGTCTCTCCAACCCAATGCTTAAAAATTTTCCTTGTCAGCAATTTTATACCAAAAGCAAAACTGATCTTGTCAACGTCATAGTGTGAGAAATGGAAATAGCTTCATCACAACGTGGATTCAGATAGATGGGGTATGCTGATTTACTTGCATTTCAGATTACAAGATGGGTTTGAGTAAAACCATGCAAAGGAATAGACGTTTTGTCCAGAGAATTGGAAGTGTTTCAGTGAGTATACTGAGATCAAATGCCACAAAGTCTTGGAAAATGGGTCCTTTGAATTACTAAGGGTTACAGAAGATGTAGAGTCCCTCAGAAAACATTATGTTAAACAAACAAACCAACAAGTATTGTTTTTCTTGAAATTCTTGTATGTGTTAAATATATTGCAACACAAAATATTTCCAATCAGAGAAAAACAGGATAGTTATCCCTATTTCAGAGCGTTACTCAATTACAAGGCGAAAGTGGTCCTATTTACTTACACACATACAGAAAGAGTACGAGTCTGTTGATATACCAGAAACGTTATGAGATTGATCACTGTTCGTTATCTTCACCTTTCATGCAACACGAGATACAGAAAATCGTATTTAGATATAGGGCTCACGGAGGGTGTGACCGGTCGACAGGAGATGCCTACTCCTCCTAAGCACCTGATCCCACCTCTGGTATATCCATGGGTCCGTGTTTTCCCAACTCTCTATTTTGTATTCCTTTTAGGAGTTATGAGATTGATCACTCTTCGTTATCTTCACCTTTCATCAGTTAGAGTGTTTGCCCTACTCTAAATTTTGTATTCTGTATAGGAGTTATGAGAATTTTACAGGTTTGGTAAAGGCTCATTGCTCATTATATTCATGCAAACATTTTGCCTACTTGGTGTCCAGAAGTAAAGGAAATTCTCGATGATAAAATACATTTTTAACATGTGTTCAACTTAGTTCCACCCTAGACTCATTGCTCAGTATAATCATGCCAACAGTCTGACTGCTTGAAATCAAGAAATAAAGAAGATCTTTGAAGATTACTACTTACCTCTAATTCGCATATGAATTAGATGGTTGTATCGAAGACAGTACAATATGCAGTTATTCCACGTTTGTCCAATGTACCGAAGTCCATTCTGATTATTTCCCCTTGCTCTATATATAAACGGCGGCGCTTTGTCTGCCTCTTCCTTTTTAAAACCTACAGCGTCCTATTAATTCGGTGATGAAATTGAGGTTTTTTCTCTGTAATACTTCAAAAAGACACATCCTCATCTTCAATGTGTCCATGACAACTGTACAAAATTTGAGAAATGTCAAGTTAAAGGTGTAAGAGGAGTTGATTACACAATATAGGTACTGTCTATTCAAAACATGTTTAAAGATGACAAAGTTCAACTACATTACATGTACATTTTTTGAAAAATGTCTCATAACTTTTCTAAAAGACATATGCACATCTTCATTTGTATTCATAACAACTGTACAAAGTTTGAGGAACATCAAGTTAGAGCTGTTAGAGGAGTTGATTACACAAAGTATGTACCCTATCACAGGGAGCCCCCCCCCCCCCCCCCCGCCCGTTATTCACCATCCTATAAGCCGTTTGCATGTTGAACCCGGCCTAAAACTGGTTGAAAATGTTCATGCGTACCAAAGAGGAAGCTGGAAAAGGTTAAAAGTTTACGACCAACGCACGACAATGGACGAAAACGGCTAATAGTCACCTGAGTGATTCAGCTGACCTAAAACCTGTACCTTCTAGTCCTCCACTTTTATTGTGATTGGTAGTTATTCGTCGTCGTCCGCCGTCTGTCGTGAGCAAACAATCAACTTTTTCTCTGAAACTGCATGAGCAGGAAATGTTTTGGGGTAAGAGGAACTAAATTTGTCAATTTCATGTTCATATGCACCTCTGGGGCCTGCGGGGTGGGATCGAACCCGGAAAGATGATGTAATCTTTAAAAATCTAGCAAACTGAATGTGTGTATAGTCGTTATGAGGAAATGCCTCGAGATTTTATTACTAGAGTGGGTTTTATGGTTCATATGGAGATGTTTTCTCTTCCTAGGCACCTGATCCCACCTCTGGTATATCAGGGGTCCATGTTTGCCCAAATCACTATTTTGTATTACTTTTAAGGTTACGAGTTACTATTCATTATCCTCACCTTTTCCTGGTTAAAATGCATTACATGTATTTCATTTAAAGTCTTCTTTGTGTGAAATTTATTATCATTTCACACCTTGGCCCTACAGGGCTGGGTCAAAACCTTTAAAATGATGCAATCTTTTCTCAGAGACGTCTAGCAGACAAACTGGGTATAGTCATAATTCGCAAGGATTTTTTTTTTACCAAGTTTGTGAAATTATAGGTCCATGATGAGGATTTCTATTTCTTATAGTGGAAATCCATTTTTCTAGAAAAATCTTCTTGACTGCTGGACATCAAACTTCCACAATACACAGCGGAAATGAAGATAGTTATGGCAAGACAGGGATCAAAACCTTAAACAATTATGCAGAGACATCTAGCAAACAAACTGTGTATAGTGCTGAGAGAAAAGGATATTTATATCAAATTGTAAAATTTATTACTCTGGATCAAAGGATCTGGCTGCCGTTTCACTAATAGATCGTAAACGTACGATGACGATTACGATCACTTTGACCTACATGTCCACAAGCGTTTCAAGAAACCTGCCATAGTCGTAGCACTTACACGATTTACGTCTGCCGTTTTGGAAATCTTCCCCTCGCGAAGATAAATTTAAATTAGCCTTACTGTGAAAAGAAATGTTCAGTCATTAAGGTTATTTCCTCATAATTTTTAATATATCCTTATCGTCTGCACTAGTACATATACTAATGTTGTCAATGAAAGTAATGAAAATTTTCAGCCCGATATCTAGGGTAGCCTACAGAAGATTCCTAGAATGTTAAAAATATTAACAAGATAATTTTATTGATTTTCATAAAACATAGAATTTAATTGTCATTTTTAAGTGTGTATCCTGCTCAAGTGATCACCATATATTGAATTTCCATCAATAAGTAAACTGTATTCAAAGGATACAAATGAAGAAAAAATGAACTGATAATTATATATTAAGCAAAATAGTAATATAAGAAATCGCACACAAGTACGGAAAATTTTCCCCGCATCCTAGCTCATGATGGGTTTAGACACAGTGTCTACTTGATGTCCCTAAGTAAAGAAGAAGATTTTTAAAGAGAGTCTAATTTTTGTAAGGTTTTTGGTCCCTGTCCTAGCAGGCGGCCATTTCTAACCAATCGTAAATTTCGACGTGAAAATAGCATCCTCACGATAAATTAAAGACTATACTTTTTAACATCATAGACATTTGCTTCTTCAACAAATATGGAAAACGTAAATATTCATATCTAGTGATCAGTCATCCAAAAAATTACTTTGTTAAACTTCACTCTGATTCCACGCACAAGCACTCTGAAGTTGAAATAAAACATACACATGTATGATAGAGTTTCTCATTGACACTATCTTCGTGGTCATTGGTGATCAGGTCTTCCAACAGTCTATTGGAATTCCTATGGGCGCGAATTGTGCTTCTTTGTTAGCTGACATGTTTCTATATTCATATGAAGTAGAATTTATTCAAAAACTTCTACGTGAGAAGAAATAAATCTCTTACTCTGGTCTTGAATTCGACATTTAGATATATCGACGTTTTCTCTATTGACAATAATAACTTTCATTCATTAGTCGAATCGATATATCCCTGTGAACTCGAAATAAAACACACCACAAAGTCGTCCCCTTCTGCTTCATACTTTAAAATTTTATTGAAAGTAGACATTAACGGCAGACTGACAACTCAACTCAACTATATGACAAATGGGATGATTTCAGCTTCTCCATCGTCAACTTTCCATATTTATGTAGCAATATTCCATGATCACCTGCATATGGTATTCATATCTCTCTACTGATTCGATACGCAAGCGCTTGTTCTGCGTATAGTCAGTTTTTAAATCGAGGCAAGCTACTGACAAACAAGTTGATGATACAGGGGTTTCAACAGTCTCGATTGAAGTCAAAATTTCGCAAATTCTATGGTCGTTATAACGGATCTAGTTCGTCAATACAACCTGTCATTGGATCAAATACTGTCTGACGTGTTTCATACCGATTGTTAGGCCGTTCTTGGCACACTGATTTTGACTAGGGATAACTCCATTTACCTGATCAGGATATAGGGTTCACGGCGGGTGTGACCGATCGACAGGGAATGCTTACTCCTCCTAGGCACCTGATCCCACCTCTGGTGTGTCCAGGGGTCTGTGTTTGTCCAACTCTCTATTTTGTATTGCTTAAAGGAGTTCATTGATCACTGTTCGTTGTTTTCACCTTCCATGTACTAACGCCTCCCCAAAAGTTTACGACCATTATTGATCTTAACACTACAAATGGTCCCTATATACACATGATTTACCTGAGTTTGTTAGCAATGTGGAGGAAGAAAACAATGACGTGCTGTCTGCTTTTGTACACGAATATAGTGCAGTCCGATCCCAAATTTGAAATTAATTAGAATTATCCTTCTTTGCTACGCAAGACTACAGCAATGCCATTCAGCCAAAGTATCTGTAAAAACACTGAATTCATCGGTTCAGACTTATATATCTAGTAGCATTCATTAATACTTTTAAAGAGGTGGGGATCAGCCAATATATTGGACTTCGCATGTAAATAATACCGAAAAAGTATAAACACGTACATTGTTAAGGGGGATGTGTGTGCCTGCGTCACCGTTGGTGTACATGTATATATACATGTAACATTAAACTGAATTTTCAGAAACATCAGTTCTTATAGACATGTTCAGAATTTAAAACCATGTGTGAAGTAAAGACGGAAGTATGTATATATGTTTATACCCGAAACAGTGATTATACATTTTATCTAGTAAAATCATTTATAATTCAGTACATTGTGACAAAATACGATATTCATGCTCATGAAAAGCGGGAAGACTGCTACCAAAATTGTGGAATTCATGACCCCTGGGGCTAATTACTGTTGCTTCTGGAAGTGGCCATTATACATTGAAAATACAGTTACAGTACAATTGCTGTTTTGATTACTCTTGAACATTGAAAACACTGAATCTGGAGCCCTAAGGATAATTTATTTTCATCTTTAAAAATTATTAACACTTTGTTCCGTTCACTGTTCGTTATATTCACCTTTCATTCAAAAGTTGTTGCATATGTTACTGAGGTAACCATTAATTGTCAGAAGTGGATCATAACGTTGTTCTTTGTTTACATACGGTTGTGTGCCAAAGTGCGGTACTATTCGCAAACAAGTTGTCTGATGTACAAACACTTGAAGGTGTTAATTATTTGAAGCACATGTATCCTGTTTTTATTATTTCTCCAATGCTTCAGTGGTGAAGGTTGTCATGTAGATAACCCACGTGTTATGGCATTTGGCTATTGTTTTTATGCCTCCATGATACATGTACAAACAGGTCTTGATTACAAAAGAATTTATGTATCTGTTATTGTAAAAGTTTATTGTTTTTCTTCGGAGAAAATTTACTCCTGTTTTTCTTCGGAGAAAATTTACTACTGTTTATCTTCGGAGAAGATTTACTTCTTTCCTCACACGTTTACTAAATAACTTTCCTGTTTCAAAAAGCAACATGACCAGAGATTTTCAACTCCTCGGTTGATTATTAATCCCCAAGTCAATTTCAATTCAGTTTATTCACTCAAATCAACTATACATTGGTACATTTTATTTTGTAATTAGGCAATTTGTCAAAGGTACAATATGAATTATACTAGGAAAAAAGCTTTACATTCTAAAATAAAATGCATTTCATCTGCTAATTGTCTTGAATTACAGAAAGTACAGCATCTGTCACCAAATGTTATACCCCAAAACACATAATACGTCTGTGACACGTTAAGCAAAACACAAGTGTAATTAGTATGTTCGGATTATCACACGAAATATCAATATGCATCACCCCGTATCATAACATGCCACGTGCTTCGCATAAATACCATGCAGCTTCGGCGTAATTTGGTAGAAGTGGAGCCGTAATTTGGTAGGAGTTGCCGGAATTTGGTCCAGGGTTTACCAAAATTATTTTCATTGTTAATTTGGTTTCTTTCACACGCGATGTAGCTTCCTACGATTAGACGATGTCACCAATTCAACATGAATGGGTTAATCAGTTGTGAGTTATAGTTATTTATAATTTAGCGTATATTTATTACGAATGCTACTTAGGTATGCAACCTTTGTTAATATATTTATATATTCTAGACTGTAAACTATGTTTTACGCATGCGAGTTATGGTTTTCAAGAATTTGATATACATATAACTATTTGGGCAATCTTTCTTATCAGAATTTCATAGGGATACCACTCCTATAGATTTGAAAGATGCTCTTAAAGTACCACAAATCACTTTCGACTTCGTCTCGCACTCTAGCTGTAAACAATTATGGTAGATCGCACGTTTCGTTTCGTAAGATCTAGTCGTCGGTTTCGATATGCATATGTTTCAAATTATTGAATCATATGATAACACAATTATTGCCATTTTCTTAGTCAATACGACGCCCTCCAGCCTCCATAAATATTGTACTTCGAGGGAAGCTAAAGCATAGTATTGACCTCAAAATGTCATTAATTGAATAAATTTGAGTTCGGGAATCGAGTTTGATCGTTAGCGAATCAAATCAACATTCGATAAAAGTAAATTCGTGATATATTTTCATGTATTCTTCAAATCTTAAACACATTTGATATCCTGGTCAATGGAACGAATGAATCAATCTATCAAAAGTCTCTTTTGTAGTCAGAATTTCTCAAATTCTAGGGTCGTTATAAGGATCTTATTTGCAAATACAACCTGGTGTTAAATCGAATGCTGTCTGGCGTTTTTCATACCAATTGTATGACCGTTCTTTACATACTGATTTCGACTACGGATTTTTTCCGTTTTCCTGATCAAGATAGATGGCTCACAGAGGGTGTTACCTGTCAACAGGGGCTGCTTACTCCTGCTGCTGTGTCCAGAGATCCCCGTCAGTCCTACTCTTAATTTTATATTCTTTATGGGATTTATGCGTTTGATCACTGCTCGTTATCTTCATTTTTCATGTAGACCTAATTTTCTGTTGATGTAAGATAAAAGTGAAGCAAATGAGACACCGTATATATCCGGGGTAAGTTTTGATTTGTATGAACGATGTCCATAACTACGCTTACGTCTTTGTGTATTGAGGAAAGGTATCATCACATTAAATCATTCACATCTGGACTCCACATTGTCATTGCAACCATACGGGAAAGCAGTGTCTAGAGTCTTGATCCTGTGAAAAAAGGTACTTAAAGTTGGGCTTTTAGTATGCGGCATTTTCCCACTAGAATTCTGACCCTCATTAACAAGATGAAATGATTTGGAATATTGAAATGTTTATTGAAAAGTGCATTACCTACATTATTAATTTGAGATATATGTCTCGATATTCTTTTATTTAGTAACCCCTCCATTTCAGGACATAATGTATATCAAATGTGGATTCTAAAGAATTTTTAGTTAATTTAAAATCACAAAACTTTTCTCAAATCAACAATATTAAAACGTATAACTTTTCAACACATTAACACACCATTCCTCACGATATATTAAAAACTATACTTTTTGACATCATAGACAGTTGCCTCTTCAATGAAAATGTAAAAAGAAAATTATTCATATCTTGTGATCAGTCATTCAAAAATTACTATGTTAAACACAACTCTGATTCTACGCACACATACTAAAAAATTGATATTAAAAAGATGCTGGAGTTCCTCATTGAAGGTATCTTTGTAGTCTTTGGTAATCAAGTCTTTGATCAGTCTGTCGGTATTCCCATGGGCACGAATTGTGCAACGTTATTAGCTGACCTGATTCCATATTCTTACGAGGTGAAATTTATTCAAAAGCTGCTACACGATGAAATATCTGTTCCTGTGGCCTTAATTTTCATTCATATCGATTCAATATATCCCAGTGAACTCGAAATAAAGAATACCACAGAGTATTCCACATCTGCTTCGTACTTGGACATTTTATTGAACGCAGGAGTTTTTTCTGCATCTGATCAGTTTTAAATCAATGCAGGCTACTTCAAAAAAGTTGATATTGCAGGGGTCCGAGTTCGCCCTTTTCTTAATTTTGTATTCTTTATAGAAGTTATGAGATTGATCACTGTTAGTTATTTTCACCTTTTCACAAAGTTTAAACTTAATTGCTTATGCAAGTTAGATTATTTTCAGGTCAAAATTACCCAAGTATTGGTATTTGAACTTCGTCCAGTGGGACTGCTATTGAAAGAATAATCTGATGAAAAACATAAGCAATGGACACCAAACGCAAATCTGTATAGTCTGTGAAAACTCCTAATTTATGAATGTCTTACACAAATCTTGTCTAGCCTGACAAAGGTCGTAAGCAATAATCGCCTTTTAATTTATATAGTCTGACGAAAACACTTTTAAAACGCAAACTTGTGTAATTTGACTGAAAATCCTAAGCAATGAATCCTAAGACAGACCTCTCTAGTCTGACGAAAATATTAAGTTAATGAACACCAACGCAAACCTGAAAAGTTTGACAAACGTCTAAGTGAAAGCAAATCTGTATAATCTGACGATAGGCCTATACAATTAACAACTAAACGAAAGGTGTAGATAACAGTGATCAATCTCATAACTCCCAAAAGCAATTCAAAATAGAGAGTTGGGCAAAATAGGATCCTTGGATATACTAGAGGTGGGATCAGGTGCCTAGGAGGAGTAAGCATCCACTGTCGATCGGTCACACCCGCCGTGATCCCTATTTCTTGATCAGGTAAACGGAGTTATCCGTAGTCAAAATCAGTGTGCCAAGAACGGCTTAACAATCGGCATGAAACACGTCAGACAGCATTTGACCCAATGACAGGTTGTATTGGCAAACTAGATCGTTATAACAAACATATAGTTTGCGAAATCCTTACTGTAAACGAGACTGTTGAAACCCCTGTACCATCAAGTTGTTTGTCAGTAACCTGCCTCGATTTAAAACTGATCATGCACAGAACAATCAGTTGAGATATATACACACCATATGCAGGTGATAATGAATGGAATATTGCTACAAAAATATGGGAAGTTGACGATGGAGAAGCTGAAATCATCCCGTATGTCATAATGTTGAGTTATTAGTTTGCCGTTAATATCTATTTGCAATAAAATATCTAAATATGAAGCAGTGAACGACTTTGTGGTGTTTTTATTTCGAGTTCACAGGGATATAGCGAATCAACAAACGAATGAAAATTATTACTGTTAATAGATAAATCTAAACGTCGAATTGAAGGCTACAGCAAGATATTTTTTCTTCTCAGGTAGAAGTTTTTGAATAAATTCTGCTTCATAAGAATATATTGATCGAATATTGTTTAACGTCGCTCTCGAGAATATTTTACTCATATGGAGACGTCACCTCTACCGGTGAAGTGCTGTAAAATTTAGGCCTATGCTCGGCGCTTATGACCTTTGAGCAGGGAGGGATATTATCGTGCCACACCTGCTGTGGCACGGGACCTTGGTTTTTGTGGTCTCATCCGAAGGGCCGCCCCCATTTAGTCGCCTTCTACGACAAGCAAGGGGTACTGAAGACCTATTCTAACTCGGGTTTCCCACAGGATTATAAGAATATAAAAACAGGTCAGCTAACAAATGAACGCAATTCGTATCCATGGGAATTCCAACAGACTGTTGGAAGACTTGATCACCAAAGACTACGAAGATAGTGTCAGTGAGGAAGTCTAGCAAATGTTTTATTTCAACTTTAGAGTATTTGTGCGAGGAATCAGATTGGTGTTTAACAAATGATCATTAGGTATAAATATATCCGTTTTCCATTTTTTGTTGAAGAAGCAACTATCTATGATATAAAAAAGTCTAGTGTTTAATTTATTGCAAGGAACGGTCGTGTATAGTGTTGAAAAGGCTTTGATGTTGTTGATTTGAGAAAAGTTTTGCGATTTTCAAATTTACTAAAAATTCTGTAGATTTTTTTAAGAACCCACATTTGATTTACACCATGCACTTCTGGCATATGTAGTGGCACAGTACGTTTGAAGTTTCTCCTTCACAACTGTTAATATTTTCGTGAGGAGAAAAGATAGGGGCTTGGTAAAACATTTACTGGATCCAGCAATGGATCCAGCAATGTATCTTTGTAAGGGTTTTTATGAAGTTTAGGAATCCAGTATAGGTACGGTAACTCATATTCATCCGACGCATTGACTGGGATATTGGTATGAAACATGTCAGACAGCTTCATATACATGTACTTGAGAAAGTGAAGATAACGAACAGTGATCAATCTCATAATTTCTATGAAGAATATAAAATTAAAAGTGGAGAAATACGGACCACTGGACACACCAGAGGTGGGATCAGGTACTTAGAAGGAGTAAGCATCCTCTGTTGACCGGTCACACCCGCCGTACATGCCAATGCACAATTAGCGTACAGTAAGCGGACACCTTAGTCCGATGGTGTCCATTCCAAGTTTTGAACATGATCAAAATTTCCAACGATAAGAAGCATTTCATCGGATAAAGAACTAATTCACTGAATGAGAAACTGACTAGAAAGGCAAACGAACTGAAGGAAGATATATAGATATATATATGTGTGTGAAAGGCGCTAGTATATTATGAGTCCCCTGAAAGATATTTTTCCAATATGATTATGAATGAATATTTTAATTTGTATATTATAATTATATGAATTCTACAATTTTTTTTCTGATTATAACGATTGATAGTTAGAATCATTTAAAGGGTATTTAGTTTTTAAAGATTTTAGAATTATTTTAACCTTTTAAAATGTCAATTTGTTCAGAAAATTGGAATGTTCTGACGTAAAATTTACAATATTATGCAAAACTGTCATGAACGATGTGTAATTGGATAAATATAGGTCAGAGAGCGAGATTGTGATATACGAATGGTACATTGAAACGAAAATTGGGATTTTCACAGAACGCAGGCACACCCAGGATGCCGGTCTTTATATGCCTGTGGCGTGGGGATAGGAATTATTCCGAAATTCAAATGCAACACCAAAAAGCAGTGGTCATTACAAGGGTGTCGGATATGGTTTACAGAGTAGTAACTACGTACACTTTATACTTGATGTTGTTTTCATGCACATTTGGCATACAAGACAAGATTTTGCAACGTATGAATCGTAAGTACAGCAGTGTTTTTGATTTAATGTTTTTCTAGTTGGAAATATCGAAGCATTCTGTCGGCGAGAAAAAATAGTATGAAGCAAATAGATGGAATGGGAATAAATTAATTTGTTCATCACGTTCATTATGAATCGAAATGAAAATTATTTTGAATGATTACTGTGTGCTGAATTATATTAACAAGCGTTTACTGTGCGGGTCAGTTATCGTCCTTTACGAACGTTTTCAGCTTACTGTTCCATTGACTTGAAATTGACAATCAACGAACCTTAATATTTCACGTGTTTACATACAAATGAACATTTTCTTTCTAATCTTGAAAAAAAAAACACTTGGTGAAGATATATATTATAATAGATTTTTTTTCTTCACAGGAGTTCCATTGGCTCCACGACTGCTTGATATTTTCTGTAGTGCCTGCTGTAAAGGGGTGACACAAGCGAAACGTGTTTGTATGTCCCGATTTTGTCAGAAGAAACGATGTTCTACATAACTTATTGATTTACGAATGACACACCGTCATGTTCTCTGGACGGCTCAAACGTGATATTTTTACAAGTTTTATAATGTATACATTGATTGAACATGTATTTTTAAAAATATGTTATTCTTTGTTGTTAAATTAACATGTACTGAAATCAGGCCCGGATTTCTCGAAAGAAACTTAAGCAAAAACTTAGATTTAAGTCTGAGATTTTACTTAAATTTTGACTGCTCAAATAAAAGAAAACTCAAAACTTAAGTTGAGATTTCATGAGAAATCCAAGCCAGGATTTGTCTTTGGTGAGTGTGTGTGTGTAGTTGACATGTTGTAATCCTGGTGAATTTAAAGCGTACAAAATGACATAGTTTTCACATTTGTTTGTCGTTTATTCTAAATGAAATCAAAGAGCATGAGGGGGGACCACTCATTCATTGATATTGGCTCATTTTTATTATCTTTTCAACATCACAATGGATAACAGGATATAGATTAGGTTTATCCAAAAGGTGGACAATCTGGACCACGACTTGCGCAAAATCGTCTGATGCAGTTGTTATAGTAGTACCAATGTACACGACAGCAAACAGCGCAGTAAATATTACCAATCTGTGGTAAAAGAGATCCCCCCGACGAGGCTGGTATTATACTGGTGTCTGGACCCCCGAGATTCCCGGGCCCCTCCCCAGGACGTGTCACAATCCTGTTAATGTCGTCTGTTGGTCCTGGCGTTAGGGTTTCCCATGGAAGATGACGCCTGCCTCCGTAATGTCTGTTTAAATGGTTATACTGCGTTTTCCAGTCTACTGGTCGCCAAGGTCGATGCGTGGAAGGGCGACCAAACCTCCGTGCGTGCCCTACAAATGAATGATGTTTCATAAAAAAAAAATGTAGTAGGTTCAACCGGTCAGCGCAATATTAATACTCTAAAAATGATTCCCTCCTCCCTAAAAACTTATCTATGAAAGCAGCCGTGTTCACTTGGACGGGGGAAGCCTAGTTGGTTAGACGTGTTCCGTAACCAATGGACAATGCGTAACAGCTGTTGTATAAAATTATGTTACATACAATTAACCCCCTTCTAAATCCACGAATATTAAATCTTATCTTCGAAAATCCATGAAGATAACCTTTGTTACTGAGATTTTTATTTAAGTAAATTAGGAAAATTATTGAGGAAAGTCATATTACACCATCGGAATATATTTATGAGTTTTACTACATAGATAAACAGATAGATGGATAGGTACATAATATATGTAGATAAAAACAACGCCGACTAAAACTCCGGGTGATACTAATTATCTGTGCTTTGTTCACATGTACCAGAGGTGGGTTCAGGTGTCTAGGAGGAGTAAGCATCCACTGTCGACCGGTCACACCCACCGTGAGCCATTAATCTTAATCAGGTAAACGGAGTAACCCGTAGTCAAAATCAGTGTGCCAAGAACGGCCCAACATTGGATATGAAACACGTCAGACAGCATTTGACCCAATGATATTGGCAAACTAGATCGTTATAACGTTCAAAGAGTTGTGAACCAGCACATCCACACACACACAAATATATATAGTACAACTGATGGTTTATTCTCAATTTAGAATGCAAGTGTATCAATTTGGTTAACAATGAGGATTATTAATATTTATTGTAGTGTGTAGTATGTGATATATGTTTATGTAATATCTGTCTCTAGATAAATTGTAATTAAAATATTTATATAGCGCCCAATCAACATCAGTTCTCTAAAGCGCTTTACAAATATGAGACAAAAGATAATATAAAATCGATGTGCACATACATGTGAATATAATATTCATAATATATAGCGCCTAATGTAATGATATGATAACCCTAATAACATATAAAACAACCCTTAGGAATAATTAAATACATAGAAAGGACATAAGTATAATAACATACAACAGTTTTTGTTATGTTTTGTTTTTTGTAAAAAAAATAATTAAAAAATGTAACAACTCTGTAAGAGCTGTAATGTAAGAGCACCAAGTATGTAAAAATAATAATCACAAATTAAGCGAATCTAAAAAGATGCGTTTTGATGTCCGCTTTAATACTAGACAGTGAAGTACATTGTCTGCGTTTAAAAGGCAGAGAGTTCCAAAGACTCGATATGGCCTTGTCCAAACGTCGATCCCCATATGTTTTCGTACATGTCCGAGGTACCCGGAGAAGATGCAAAGATCTATTCGGATCTTAGTGAACGTGTGGGATTGTAAAATGTAAGGATCTGGAGATAGGTTGTTAAGAGATTTGAAAGTATGAAGAAGGATCTTATATTGAAATCTTTATTCAACTGGGAGCCAGTGAAGATCTATTAGAACAGGAGTAATATGGTCGGATTTTTTTTAGCGTGTTATTAATCTTTCGGCTGTGTTTTGTGCCCTCTGAAGTTTGCTGGTGTGTTGAGAATGAACACCATAAAGCAATGCATTTCCGTAATCTAATCTGGGTGTAACTAACGAGTTTACTAGAGTTTCACATGCTTCATTGTTGATAAATGGACGGATACAACCAATTCTGCGAATGTTCACATATGCTGAGTGGTAAATAGAGAGACAGTGTATTTCCATGGTAAGGGATTTGTTAAAGAATACGCCTAAATGTAAATAAAGACGAGGGTTGCTTAGAAAATTTGAGGTTTGAATACCAACAGTGTTTTGGCTTTTCCATTAAAGCTAAATATATTTATGTAATATTGGTGCTCTGGCAGAGTTCCATACAATATATATATATATATATATATATATATATATATATATATATATATAAAAGCACGAAAACCCAACAACAGCCTACTTTCTTAAAGTGTTGGAACTAAGATACAAGGCCAGGAAAGAAATTTACAAAAGCACTGAAAAGGCCACGACACTGTTGAATTTTTAAAACTCAAAGAAACATATATATTACATAAACAAATATCACACACCACGAAGAAACGACAAGTATCAATAATCTATATATATATATATATATATATATATATATATATATATATTTATACTCGCATGGATAAATTTAACAGCACTGATCGCGTTAGATTCTAATGGGGCATGGCCACGATTGAGATAAAAAAAATTATTTTTCCATTTTTATTGTTTACAGTGCTTAACTAAAGTATTTCTAATGGTCAACCTAAATTTGAATGTCAGTTATTAAGGTATATCGGAGATAAAGAGCTCACAATTAACAAGGCTCGTGCCATGTTTTTGTTTACATATACGTGTAGATTGCTTAATAGAAAATAGCATGTTTAAACAAAATGATTTGTGCAAAACACTAAAAACTATTTAAGGTAACTCCATACTTGCAATTTTATCTGATACAAGTTTAAATTGTGTATTTATTTCCATTCATTAGAGTTAAAACCAACAAATTATCAAATAAAATACATAGGTCATCACACTTTTTAAGATGTGAGACGTACATAATCAGAATCATATATCACCGTCAGAAAATTGCAATTTTCATTCAACAGCGTTATCAAAATCTCATAAAAACTGGTTATGACAATATAGTAGTATTCATAACAATTTCATGAAACTGTATCTTCACAAAAATATACAAAATGTATGTAAAAAATAAAGGAAATCATTGCATAATAGACTTGATAAAGAAATCAATAGAAACAGAGTTATTGCCCTTGGATTCAATATTTTGAAACGTATCATTGATTATTCATCTATAACTTAGACTTTTGAAATATTTTTTTTAACAAGATTTTTTACAATAACTATAGGAAAAGACTCCAACAAAATTTATGTTCCTATCATGCATAAATCTAAATAAATCATTGATTTTGCAAAATCTGATGACATCACAGGAGGGTGGAATTACTTTAATTGTGTTCAGAATTAACTTGAAAATTGAAAAAATCTGCTTTAAACGAAACATTTACTAGTATATTTAACCTATGTAGACTTAAACATTGCACGAGCCTTATTTACATAACAAAGAATTGTGAGCTCTGTATCTCCCATATACCTCGACAACTGACACTCAAATTTCTACTGACCATTAGAAATACCTTAGTTAAGCATAATGGAAAAATAAAATTTGAAAATGTTCAGCTCAAATTGTGTCCATGTCCCTTTAAGTACCAAAATCGCAATTCAGCTTATGCTATTACTAGGCGTTGTCAATATGCCAAAGTCTAAGGCGAAAAGGACGTTGTCCACAGTTGACTATAACGAGCGTTTTCAGCCAAGCATTTAGACTCGGCGGGGTTGTAAGCTTCACTTCTTTAAGGAACGTTATTAATACCTTCAAAGCTATCAAAAAGGGTACATACTGTGTCAAAGAATAGCGTAGTTCAACATATTGACTTATCAGACACCCTAAATTTACCCCCACCCAGCAACGGGTCCGGACGATGATCAAATGCAGTTGACCGGTAATGTCTTACTACCTCAAGTTATGCAATATAATGATAGTGTTTCTAAAGCCTTACAGCCTACAGTGGTCAATTCCAGTCAGGCATCGTTGCCATATGTTGAGGGCACTATGAAACTCAAAATTACCAATGGGGAATATGTGAATATGACCACTATGTTCGTCCGTGACCCAAGTCGACTGCAGATCAGATCAACTCTGTTGACCAATTAATGCAAACTGTTGCTTTACCCAAACAACTAATCAAATTAAACACTATTATATAGAACGAAGGACGGATGCATTTCCCATGTTCGTATTGCCATTGGTGCCCATCTAGAGAAAGTTCAACTATTATTTTTAAAAATATACATACATGCATATATTGGTTCCTCTCAGCCGAGCCATTATAAAAGAAATAATCATAATATTCCCCCAGCGAGTGAATTATTAAAATAATGAGGCCTTGGAGCTATTCACGGACAGTTCGGGTGGATGTTTAGTTTGGGCTATGGATCCTATTTTCAAGGTCACTGACCACACATCTTCACTGATGTTGAAATTTTGCGAGATACCACATTTTTGGGGCTAAAAATTGTGTTACATATGTAGCTGTATCAATTTGGAGCAAATCCTTACAACATTAAACAGTATCTTATTTCGGGTGGACATTATCGGTTAAGTACCTATTTTGAAACACAAGTCATCATAGTCAGATAGGGTCATGTTATTCATTATAATACTCATGCTTACATCTTTGCATTTCAATATTCAGAGCTCAACATATCGCAGGAAAATGAATAAAATTGCAGATGAAAGGTGACGATAACGAACATTGATCAATCTCATAACTCCTATAAGGAATACAAAATAAAGACTTGGGCAAACACGAACCCCTCGACATACCAGAGGTGGGACCAGGTGCTTAGGATGAATAAGCATTCCCTGTCGACCGGTCACATCCGCCGTGAGCCCTATGTCTTGATCGGGTAAACGGAGTATTCCGTAGTCAAAATCAGTGTGCCAACAACGGCCTAACAATCGGTTTGAAACACGTCAGACAGCATTTGACCCAATTAATCGATTGATTTGTATTGTTTAACGTCCCAATCGAGAATGTTTCACTCTCGAATGTGGAGACGTCACCAATGCCGTTGAAGGGCTGCAAAATTCAGGCCTATGCTCGGCGCTTGTAAACGGCCATTGGGCAGAGAGGGATCTTTATCGTGCATACCTGATGTAACACAGGGCCTCGGTTTTTTACAATCTCATCCGAAGGATCGCCCCATTTAGTCGCCTTTTACGACAAGCAAGGGGTACTGAGGACCTATTCTAACCCGGATCCCCACGGGATCATTTGACCCAATGACAGGTTGTATTGGCAAATTAGATCATTATAATCATAGAATTTGCGAAATGCTGACTTTAAACGAGACTGTCGAAACCCCTGTAACATCAACTTGTTTATCAGTAGCCTGCCTCGATTTAAAATCTGAGCATACACAGAACAGATTTAATATTTCGTCAGCTGTGGGGCTCATTCAGGCAGCTGGTAGCAACAGCCGATCTAAAGCCTCAACCAATACTAGCTTCATTCCAGACGTTGCTCTATCGAGTGAAATAAGCTGGTTGTTTACAGGGGGGGGGGGGGGGGGCGAGGGGGGTCTGAGTATTTTAGTAAACATAGACTATGTGAATAAATTCTATAGCAAAAGATGGTGTAACTTGTGCTGTATTAGTTTTTTGCGGTTGTATGTAGGTAGATGCAAATAAAAAGCAAACAAACAAAAAGAAAGAACAACTAAGATAGTGCAGACAGACAAGAAAATGCTGTCTTTGACTTGTTTATTTACTCTGAACTTTCGCGGTAGCAGCTGTGTAAGCTTTATATCGGCAGGATAATGTTGTTTGCACATGAAGTATGTAGGATGTTAATATAGCGATTATGTACGACAGGAAAAGTGGAAGTTCTAGGTGTCTCATCTAGAAAACTCATAAAATATGTTCCGAGTTACAGGTTAATCCCAGAATACTGACTTGTAACGTTTATGAAGTTGTATTTAGATCTTATTTCCCCAATAATGCCGTTCTCACGGAGGACGAATATAAATTGTCTTCGCGTCATTAGATACAATATTAATAATGTAATGTACTGTAATTTGTCAAATGCATAATGACCCCATTGTCCTTCGGACCCAATACTGACCAATTTATTTTGTACTTTTAAAAAAAACCCTCATCGCGATAATCACATCACCATCTGTAAGTTTTTTGTTTTATATATACATGTACGAAGCATTCTTCCTCATTTTCCAGACATCAAATTATTGATATATAAGGAAATTATAAGCTTAGTCATTATGAGACATCGTTTCCGTCCACATAAATCTAAATTTAGGGTGTACCATCTCTATAAAAAAAAAGGTCATTGCGCGTAGGATTATTTTATCACTATAGACAAATTAATCATTATCATTAACGAGAAATAACACTGCTTTCTATTTTCATACATCAGTAAATAATATGACGTTTAAATGCCAATGTACAGTAGAGCTAAAGAAAATCCTACCTCTTTTAAGATTTCGAAAATTTCCCCTTTCAGGGAATCTTTGTGAAAGAGCCAACTGAATGACCGAGATATAGACGAGAATGCAACACATCCGCATGTCGATGATGCTTTGGCGCGTTGTGGCACTCAGGTAAACCGGTGTTCCTTATGCACTACTTCGTGTTACCTGATTTAGGATTCCTGATGTCGCCTGTAAACCTTCAATCACTTCCCGTGACAGCGAGAGTTGTAAATTATCCGTAATCACTCCCAGTTAATGGTGTTTCAGTGCCTTTCAGTTTATGACAATAAGCCCTTTACTTCAGTTCCATTTGAATTCTCATGGTGAAATTAAATATTTTCCACAAAACTTATATTTGGATACGTTTTAGGTAAAAAAAAAAAATATATACGAAAACTAAAATCGTTTCATTTAGAATGATATGAAAAACCCCCACTGTTTTTTAAAAATACAGCAGAATAATACGAGTAAGATTTGAACTTGTGAATTCTCTAGAGTATTAGTCTAAACCCTATTTATTTCAAGGAAACGAAAACATATCATTAGATGTTAACAGATGTTGTGAGTATTAATTACTATTGTCACGAGATCAAGAGAAACATTTCAAATATTTAGATTCCTGCATGAAAAAGGGAACTACTCAGAAAATGAAGCATTTTACATCGTTTCATAGCTCAATGTATATCGAAAAAAAGGTGGGAAATATTTCTTTCCAGCAAACAGGTATTTCAAACGAAATGAAAATATATATAACCTATTTAGTAATATATCAACTGCGGAAGCCCCTTTAGTATCTATCAAAATACTTTTGAATTTGAAATAACTAATTCCAGAATTCGTTACTATAGATTTAATTTGTTATTTCAAACTTTTAAGTTCGTATAACGTATTAAATTCAAACTTTTAAGTTCGTATAACGGATTAAATTTGTCATAACAAATTTCAAAAATCTGTTTTAACGAATTAAATATGAAAGCACAAATTTTAGAATGGTTATATCAACTTGTTGAAATCGATTTAACGGTTTATAAAATCGTTGATATTGAATAGGTATATAATTCGTGATTAGGAATTGCAGAATTAGTAAGAATAGATTAAATAGTTTGAAATAATAAATTCTTGAATTCATTAATACATATTTTAATTCGTTAAAATGAATTAATATAATGTGTTTAAACGAGTACAGTAATTAATGAAAGCAATTTCATGATACACGTAGTTGGACGAAAATGTCACAAAATTAGTACAAATTATCAAAATTTGTTCTAACGAATAACGCAATTTGATATAACGATTTAAGCAATTTAATATAGCTATTTTGGGATCCTCCGTGGCCTAATGGTTAGAGCATTGCGTTCAAAATCACACGGCCTCTTACCTCTGGTCGGCGCGGGTTCGAATTCGAGCGCCGGTAAGTGAGAAAGTTTCCCAGTTTACTTTCGGAAGGTAGGTGGTCTCTTCCCAGGTACATTGTATCTGGATTCTCTTTTCCAAAAATAAAAAATTCTTTAAATTTGGTGAATATAACGATTTTCAGAAAATCGTTATTATTACGAAGTTTACAAATTCGTTACATACATATATCGAATTTTAAAATTTAAAATAACGAATCAAATTAATTCGAAATTTAACGAATCTGAAATTCGTTATTTCAAATTAAAAAATGTTTTGATAGGTCCTAAATGGGCTTGTGCAGATTAAGTATGCTATGCTACGCCTGTGCATATTAAGTATGCTCTGACGAGAGTAATGCGTTTAACAAATGAAAATGTCGGAGATGTCGCAATATTTTGATTGACTATGAGATATTGCTTTCTTGAATTTTAAATAATAAAGAATGTAGCATCAGAGACTATTTTGAAAACCTTAAGGCGCTACGTGTGGAGATGTATCAATGACGCACGGTTGGACGTGTTGATTACACGTACATGGTATCAACACTTCGCCGAGAGTTACGCCTCTTTTCGGGGTCAGCCAAATATCAATCGGTGAAAAGCCAAGTTTTCTTCTTTATCCTACCAAATAGCTAATTATTAAGTTTTCATACAAGTTTATGGGACATCATTGTAGTTTATTTGAATTGACCAAAAAAAAAAAAAAAAAAAAAAAAAAAAATCAATAAAAAAAAACCCCAAACAACAACAGCAAATGTCAAAGGTATAGATCAGACAATGGCCTACATTTTTCATAACGCTATGCGAGTTAATTTCTCCTGATCACAGAGGGCGCGCAGCAAATTGCGGTCCTTAGTTGACAGTGTCATATAAGGAATAAATAGAAAATTTACAAGTTTTGATTGCAATCAATTGCCAGTTAAGGAATTTTTCGAAGAATTAAGTGTAATGACTTAAAAATAGTATAATTGAGCATAATATTTTAGTCACTAATTACATTTATATGTGTCGCTTGTGTGGTTTTCTCGCAAGCAATGTATGGTCATGATGTAACAAAGTACGTAAATATTAACTAGTCCTCGATTTCTTTAGATCAGAATCATGATGTCCTTAGTATATCTGCAATTCTTCATTATTAATTTTAATCAATATTTTCTACAACCAAAACGCAAAAAAAAACCCCAAAAAACCCAAAAAACCATGCAATACGATATGCCTAAAAACACATGATGTAAAACCAACGCATACATGTACATTATCAATTTATCATTTTACACTGAAAACTACTTGTTGCTAAATGTACACTAGGTGCCAATAAATAAAGCATTTTAATGATCTCGAATGGGTATCTCTAGTGTAATATTTTTGTTAAGATATTTTTTCGCGTGTGATTTAATCTTTTGAAAGTTAGATTTTGTGTACATCGACTTACACCTCTTATTGCATTTCAATTACTCAAATGAGCACAAAAACAATCATCAGGCTCCTAGCAACAATGGGTCTGCCTCCTCTTACTATTACATACAAACATATTTATTTTTACATGCAGAGATAGATCTATAGTCAGATTATTTTTTTTAAATGTACATGTCAAGAAATTTTAGGCAATATTATGAACTGAGTCTTATGACCCCCCCCCCCCCCCCCTTATAAACGTGCCTGATTGTATCACATGCTTTCATTGTGTTTTAAATTCTAGGTGTCTGTTGTTTTTAAATCAGATGACTATTGAAATATCATCGATATCAATGTATAATTTGGACAGAAATAAACATGAAATACACCCTATAACACCCCCCTCCCCAACTCTACAATTTGACAAAGTGCATACTTTAAATAGTTTTCTCCATAAAATCCAAGAATTTAAACCTTGTTTTTGTCATAGATATAATACACCCTGTTAAAACTTGGTATACTAAAGAATTTGGTAACGTAAGCTTTACTATACACTATTTGTGAATAGTATTTATGTGAAGCTTAGGACCTCAATCGTAAGCGCGCCCCCAACTTCCGGTGTAAGGGGAGTAACTGCAAAAATGTAGGCCATTAAAAAGGCCAACGTAGGGAAATGTGATTTTTCACCGCACGATGACAGACAAGGGACGTAACTTGTGCGAATTTCACTATTATCCAGATAGTCAACATACATTTTATTGTGTAATTCTATATACATGGCAGATCCAAGAATTCAAATGGGGGAGGGGCATATTTTTATGAGGTGGGGGTCTACCCACTTAAATCCGCCATTGACATATTTTATGGATTCTAGGTATATCTTAAGAATTGCGGTTTATCTGAATTTCAGCTGAATTACTGATAAAAAAAATGTATATTATGAAATATCAATTAGTACTAGTCCAGATAGTCAACTTGCATTTTGTTGTGCAATTTTGTACGTCTAAATCTACATGCTTTGTTTAACAATTTGACTTCAGTGTTAATCGTTTAGATAAAAAAGGGCAATTGCAAACAACACAGCTGGATCAAGCATCCTAAGCCTGCACCTCGTGAAGCTATGAGAGAAATGTATCCACTCAGGCAACCAGAATATAGGTAACTCATCGGAGTTCTTTATAAAAATGCTATCAATATTAGATTGAGATGATTCATTCTGTAATGAATACTTATATACATGTAAATTCAGGTGATCCGAAATATATCAAGGTTCACCCTCAAGGAAAAAATGAATGCATCTCCTGTTGTTTTAAAAATGGCCTTTCTCTTCAACAACAAAGGATGCCTGTGCAAAGTTACAGGAATTTTTTCCTAGGTAAATACAGATATCATTATAAAGTTATTCTGAACAAATTCTCTCCGCCAAAGGTATAAGTAAACAATTTTTATTATGCGATAAGAAAATGTTAAATGTCCAAATAAGAATTATCTTGCAATGATATTTGAGTGAAAAAATACAGTGGACGTTAGTCTATTCGTAGGTGACGTAATGAGGCCTCGACGGGGAGTTTGGGGGTAAATAAATATTTTCCACAAATAACGTTGCGTTGATGCATTGTGACGGCATCTGTTTCAGCAAGCTCCGGTGTAACCGTGGCGGCTGTCGCTGGTGACCAGGGTCGCTCTTAATAGAATATATAGGGAAAAGAACGACTCGGATCACCGGCTTCTGCGCATGCGTGGTATTTAACTCGAAGCGGTGCCCTACTGGTTTTATTGACTCAAAGAGAGTTATAGGACTGGAACTGAAATGTGGTAAGGTAAATGTTTTTAATTTTGGAGTTTATTTACCAGCAGATAGCAACATAGATTCTTATATTGACGAACTTAATATTGTTGAAAGTTTGTACAATTATTACAAAGAATATGGCTATGTCGTGATAGCAGGTGACTTTAATAGTAGTTGCATTAATTCATTACATACAAATGCAAACAAACATGATATTTTTTCTAGCTTTATGATCCGCTGTGGTATTATTATTCCTACTGTTCATTTTGATATTTGTGGTGAAAAGTTTAGTTTTGCTCCAAAACGCACAATGTTAGACTATGTTTTATTTCACCAATGTTTAACAAACAAACTTGTTTTGTACAAAGTATATGAGGAGGTTTTTTTCTCAAGTACTTCTGATCATTTACCTGTGTTTGTAGAGCTAGATATTCGTCATACAAACCTTTTCTTAGATCGCCCTAACTTACAAATACCGGCATGGCATAAGGCAACCTCCGACAACATTGTATTATATAAATCACGGAACGATGCTTCCTTAGAGAAACTGCAAACTCGTCAAATTCAATCTGACTCCGACACAAATTCCTTCTTTGACGACCTCGTCCAAATTCTCCTAAACAATGCAGCATGTAGTATACCTCATTCTAATTTTAATCCACACACACGCCCCGGGTGGACAAAAGAGATCAAAGACCTCCATGCAAACGAGAGGAGACTACGTCGCATCTGGATATCAGAGGGAAGACCAAGAGGAATGACTCACGAATCATACCGGCAATATAAACGTGCCAAAAGACAATTTCGAATTGCATTAGATACGGAGTACGAGCACCATATGAAAGAGGTCTATCGTGAACTGGACTCTGCAGCTGAATGCGATATTCGTTTATTTTGGAAGCTTGTAAAACAACGAAAGAAGAGAACCACACGAACCTATCCAGAAATCCATGATGATAACGGAAATGTGTACAACGACCCCAAAAGCATCGCAGAGGCCTTTGCCAAACATTATGAACACATATACACTCCATCTGAAAATCATATATTTGATAAACAATTTCATCAGGACATCGAAGATACATATAAACAAATAGAATCACATTGCTCCAAAACATCAGGTGGCATTCCCGGTGGTCCAATTGTTTCCTGATTATCAACAAACTAAAAAGAAGGAAAGGCCCAGATCAAATTACATATGAACATATAATATTTGGAGGAAATCGATTAACAGCATGCATTATCAAACTATTTAATTCGATCATATCTCACGGCAAGATACCATCTGCTTGGAAGCAAGGACTCATTGTTCCCTTGTATAAAGGAGTAGACAAACCTAAAACATCCCCAAATAGCTACAGACCGGTTACCCTATTGCCATGCTTCCTTAAAATTTTCGAAAGTGTCTTGAATGACCGAATCTCAAAGTTTATTCTTCACAATCATTCCTTTCCTAATAAACAGCAACAGGGATTCCAAGAGAACTAGGTTGTCTAACTTCGTCTTTCAATTTAAAAGAGACAATCAATTACAACTTAGAACAAGGTAGCCATGTCTATGTAGTTTTTTTTTTAGATAGCTCCAACGCATTTGACACTGTCTGGCGACATGGTCTACTCTACAAACTGCACAAGTTAGGTGTAAATGGAAAATGCTGGTCGATTATTAATGATTGTCATTTAAATACATCCAGCTCCGTTGTTGTAAATCAAGCACAATCAAGATGGTTCATTGTGCTACAGGGTGTACGTCAAGGTGGTGTGTTGTCCTCATTTTTATATTTGGTATTCATTAATGAATTAATTGATACCTTAGAACATTGCTCTACTTGTACAAAGCTATTAAATGTGGCAAGTAACTGTCCCACATTGGCAGATGATATTTCTTTGATAGGCCTAACACCAATCTCTTTGCAAAGTATGTTAAACATAGCAAACGAATATTTAAAAAAAAATGGCAATTCAAATTCAACGCTGACAAATCCTGTATACTGCAGTTCCGTTCCAAAAGCAGACATACTAACCAGGATTTCATATGGACTCTAGGGGAAAAAACTATATCCTGTGTGGACTCGCATACTCATTTGGGTATAATTGTGAATAATAAAGGATCTCTGTCAGACCATATCAAAAATGCCTGTAGGAAAGGGAAAAATTCATTCTACGTCTTAACAGATATCGGCTCTCCATATCTCAACCCTTTATCACTGTCAAAACTGTACAAATCCGTTGTACTACCTTCTGTTCTGTACGGTTGTGAACTTTGGAACAACATGTCAACAGCAGATTCTCAACGTCTCAAAGTGTTTCAACATTCTATTTGTAAATCGGCGAAGAATCTCCCGCGCCAAACACGATCTGACATGTGCGAAAGTCTTTTCAACGTTATTCCAATCTCAGTGGAAATAGACGCACGGAAACTTCTGTTCTTTGGTCGTTTATGTCGGATGTCCAGTCAAGCTCTCCCGAAACAAACTTTTCTAATTAGACTTTTTTCATACTTAATGAGATTAACAAATAACCAAGTAGGATTTATACCTGACATCGTCCAACTCCTTACCATATATAACCTCATTGACTACTTACATCAGTGGATAGAGAACGGTTCCTTTCCTTCCAAACAATCCTGGAAAACTTTTGTACGCTCTACTACCACCAGAACTCACATAGATATGCGATACCTGAGAATGTCTTCTGACCCTGACTTCTCACGATTTCTTACAATTTTTAACGGGCGTCACCCCTCATCATTTTGGTACATACCTAATGATTGTTTCGAAATTCGATTGTGCAAATTCATTTGCAAACTGATTACTGATCAACGTCGAGATTCCCCGGATTATTGTCAGCTGTGTGGTGTGTGTTTCCTAAATCTATTTACACATATTGTTTGTTCGTGCTCAATAACTGCCGACATTCGAGGTAATTGGTGGAATGACATCACAAACAACCATTGCATTGATCTCTCTGCAGAATTGTGTGGACTTACAGACAAAGATCTATACTATATTCTCCTGGGTCGTATACCAAATACTAATTTCGATCCTTGTGAACTTGAGGTTTTTCAAATTAAAAACTTCAAATTTTTAAGCAACGCTACAGCCACATATCAGCGTTACAGACGTCATCTGCCAGTGATGGCTAACTAATCACTCAGCCGATCTTGTCAGTCTGTATGAAAATATTTGTTCATTGTATATATCATCATCACTCTGCTTATTATCATTTTGTTTTCCTCTATATTTTGCCATATATATGTAATTGCATGTAATTAATATATCTATATTCAATCCCATAATGGGGAAATAAAGAATGAATAAAAGTAATGCGTTTAACAAATGAAAATGTCGGAGATGTCGCAATATTTTGATTGACTATGAGATATTGCTTTCTTGTATTTTAAATAATAAAGAATGTAGCATCAGAGACTATTTTGAAAACCTTAAGGCGCTACGTGTGGAGATGTATCAATGACGCACGGTTGGACGTGTTGATTACACGTACATGGTATCAACACTTCGCCGAGAGTTACGTCTCTTTTCGGGGTCAGCCAAATACCAATCGGTGAAAAGCCAAGTTTTCTTCTTTATCCTACCAAATGGCCAATTATTAAGTTTTCATACAAGTTTATGGGACATCATTGTAGTTTATTTGAATTGACCAAAAAAAATAAAATAAATAATATCAATAAAAAAAACCAAACAACAACAACAAATGTCAAAGGTATAGATCAGAAAATTAAAATGGCCAACGTAGGGAAATATGAGTTTTCACCGCACGATGACAGACAAGGGGCGTAACTTGTGCGAATTTCCCTATTATCCAGATAGTCAACAAACATTTTATTGTGTAATTCTATATAAATGGCAGATCCAAGAATTCAAATGGGGAAGGGCATATTTTTATGAGGTGGGGGTCTACCCACTTAAATCCGCCATTGGCATATTTTATGGATTCTATAGGTATACATGTATCTTAAGAATTACGGTTTATCTGAATTTCAGCTGAATTACTGATAAAAAAATGTATATTATGAAATATCAATTACTACTAGTCCAGATAGTCAACTTGCATTTTGTTGTGCAATTCTGTACGTCTAAATCTACATGCTTTGTTTAACAATTTGACTTCAATGTTAATCGTTTAGATAAAAAAAAAAAGGGGGGGGGGGCAATTGCAAACAACACAGCTGGATCAAGCATCCTAAGCCTGCACCTCGTGAAGCTATGAGAGAAATGTATCCACTCAGGCAATCAGAATATAGGTAACTCATCGGAGTTCTTTATAAAACAAATGCTCGTCAAACTATCAATATTAGATTGAGATTATTCATTCTGTAATGAATACTTATATACATGTAAATTCAGGTGATCCGAAACATATCAAGGTTCACCCTCAAGGAAAAAATGAATGCATCTCCAATTGTTTCAAAAATGGCCTTTCTCTTCAACAACAAAGGATGCCTGTGCAAAGTTACAGGAATTTTTTCCTAGGTAAATACAGATATCATTATAAAGTTATTCTGAACAAATTCTCTCAGGCAAAGGAAAAAGTAAATAATTTTTTATTATGCGATAAGAAAATGTTAAATGTCCAAATAAGAATTACCTTGCAATGATATTTGAGTGAAAAAATACAGTGGACGTTAGTCTATTCGTAGGTGACGTAATGAGGCCTCGACGGGGAGTTTGGGGGTAAATAAATATTTCCCACAAATAACGTTGCGTTGATGCATTGTGACGGCATCTGTTTCAGCAAGCTCCGGTCAGCTCAGTATATTCTGTTACGCTACAACTCCAATATCATTCATTATTTGTAGGGGAAAGTAGTCCCGGAGAATTGACACTGTACGGAGTTTGCTGTTTCAAAGGATACTGATACGGAATCAGAAAACCACAGTGTGGCGATATGGAAACCGGATCACACGTTGTGAAATCCACAGTATCAAAGAACGATACATTGATGGGTATATACATGTAATAATAATAATTACACACACACACACACACACACACACACACACACACACACACACACACATATATATAGTCTGTTTCTTTTGTTCACTTATTGGACAGTGTCAGGTAAGTAGTCTTGTACTGCAGGTTTTATATTTACTCACTCTATAGTACTGAGCCATATCAACATGTCTTCCTCTGATGGGGAGAGGATTTTCATTGCACAATCAAAATGTAAGGATTTTAATGAAAGTACTGCAAATATTATCTTAATGAGTGTTATATTCTGGATATGGAAGGTAAGAAAGTTATGAAGCCAAATTTTGATTTGAAAAGCATTGTTTTCGAATATTTGGATGAGGAAATAATTAACGCCAACCAAAAGAACTCAATACGCCCAACTCGTGAAATGAAATTAGTCATGAAAGCGAAAATAATAATTCAGAATTAGGACATGCCAATAAAGATCATGTACATACTTATACAAACTACACACAATCTTACTATCTGGATTTTAAAATAACCTTCCCCAGGTGTGGCACGATAAATATCCCTCCCTGCTCAAAGGCCTTAAACGCAGAACACAGGCTCAAATTTTGCAGCCCTTCACCAGTGACGTCTACATATGGGTGAAAAATTCTCGAGAGGAACGTTAAATAATGTACATTAAAACATTTTTGTTACGCAATCCTTTGTCTTTTTAGGCTTTTATATAGAAGAAAGTCCACTTCTAGTTAAAAGGTTACCTGTAGGTGTCCAATAAGTTGACAATTGCTGTCCATTATTTTTAAGAAAGGACAGATATATCGACGACGTTTTATCAATTATAACTTTCATTCATATTCCCTGCGAGCTCGAAATAAAAGACACCACCGAGTCGTCCAATTCTGCTTCATACTTAGATATTTTATTGAAAGTGGATATTGACGTTAAACTAACAACTCAACTTTATGACAAACGGGATGATTTAAGCTTCTCCAACGTCAACTTCCCATATTTATGTAGCAATATTCCATTATCACCAGCATATGGTGTTTATATCTCTCAACTGATTCGATACGCGAGAGCTTGTTCTGCGTATGGTAAGTTTTTATATTGAGGCAAGCTGATGGTGAAGAGGTTTCGGCAGTCTCGTTTGAAGTCAGAATTTCGCAAATTCTATGGTCGTTATAACAATCTAGTTCGTCAATACAACCTATCATTGGGCCAAATGCTGTCTGACGTGTTTGATACCGATTGTTAGACCGTTCATGGCACACTGATTTTGACTACGGATAACTCAGTTTACCTGATCAAGATATAGGGCTCACGGCGGGTGTGACCGGTCGACAGGGGATGCTTATTCCTCCTAGGCACCCGATCCCAGCTCTGGTGTGTCTAGGGGTCCGTGTTTGCCCAACTATCTATTTTGTATTGCTTATGGGATTTATGAGATTAATCACTGTTCGTTATCTTCACCTTTCACACTGATCTTGAATATTTAAAATATTTAACACAGCTATGCAGAACAGGAAAATCGTTATGGATGTCGCAGTCCTTGGAGCTAGTGATACTCAGGTGATCGTTAAGGCTTGTGGGCCTCTTGTTTCAGAAACCATGAGGCCATGACTCGTCTTAACAAAATCCCAGAGATAACTCTGAAGGAGTGAAACATTCTGGAATGGGACGTAAGAATGATCAAACGTGATATAAATTATATGTTCTGTAAGACCCAATATCGTTATTCTCTTGCAAGAAAGCTCTACAAATGATAGATTGCCTATTCGTGTGTGTTACGTCTGTTCAGCTTTGTGTGCTAGAATTATGTCATATTGATCTAGATCCTTATTTTTATTCAATGTGAAAATGTATCGGCCATTGGATTAGATATTCCAATATTCTTTGTCTACTGGCAAGATTGTACCAGATTAAAAAAAAACAACCTAACATTCGTATGTATGATATATTTTTTACCATCCAGACCTAGTCTATGACAATATTTCTAATTCTAAGAAGTTTGGTAGCTGTCAGGAATGGAACTCTGACTAAGCTCCGTCTACTAACATATGTATAGCCCTATACTATTACAAAGGATACCTAAAAATGAGCTTGTACTTGGGGAAACAAAATAATGTACATTTCATCAAGAATACTATACGCTGATTCGGAACATAGCGAAGGATTGCTTTTGTTGGTTGGTTGTATGCAAGGTGAAGATAACGAACAGTGATCAATCTCATAACTCCTACAAGCGATACAAAATAGATAGTTGGGCAAACACGGACCCCTGGACACACCAGAGGTGGGATCAGGTGCCTAGGAGGAGTAAGCATCCCCTGTTGACCGGTCACACCCACCGTGAGCCCCATATCCTGATCAGGTAAACGGAGTTATCCGCAGTCAAATCAGTGTGCCAAGAACGGCTTAACAATCGGTATATTGTTTTACGTCCCGCTCGAAAAATGTGGAGATGTCACCGCTGCTGGTGAAGGGCTGCAAAAGTTCAGCCTATGATCTGCGCTTACGGCCTTTGAGTACGGAGGAATCTTTATCGTGCCACACCTGCTGTGACACGGGAACTCGGTTTTTGTGGTCTCATCCGATGTTATCGCCTCTTACGACAATCAAGGGGTATTGAGGACCCACCCCACGGGATATGATGCTTTTGTAATAAGGATGTGTTTGTAATTAATACTTTGGCATGTAAGAAGAAAGATGCTTTTGTAATTCAACATATAGGAATGTTTTTTAAAAGTATTACTTTTCAAAAATACACTTTAACATAAAAACACAGAAAGATAAGGGAGATCAATGTATACTGACCTCAAATTTACATCATCCTATATTATACACATAAAGAATTTTATAACAGAAATATGAATATAAAGATTTAATATATTTACCCACGTTCACCCACAAGGCGGTCCTCGTACTCCTCATGCTGTCCACTCGTTGCTCTCGTTAGGAGCTATTGACACAGAATCTGTCTTTATGTAGAATCTGTCTTTATGTAGAATGGGTTGAATACATTATTTTGATAGTGTATTGTTGAAAAGGTGAAGCTTATTTGTAGTTTTAGAAGAAATAATGATTATCTTTTAAAATTCATATATTCAACAAACAATGACCTTTTCTTTCTTGTATGATTTCCTTAAGGTAACTCCATACTCGTAGTTTCATCTGATACAAGTTTGAAAAGAGTATTCATTACCATTCATTAGAGTTAAAACTAACTTTTAAAACTAACAAATTATCAAATAAAATACATAGGTCATCACACTTTTTAAGATGTGAGACGTACATAAACAGAATCATATATCACCGTAAAAAAATTTCAATTTTCCTTAAACAGCGTTATTAAAATGATGACTGATGACTCAGAAGTGACTCTTCCAAATAAAAACGATTGTATTCATATGTATTCAGATATTACATTGACTGAAGACGAAGTTAAAGATGTTCTTCTTTCCTTGGACACGTCCAAGGCGACTGGGTCAGACCTAATAAATCCGCGTCTTCTAAAGGAAGATCCTACCATATTAAGTCTTCCTTTATGCAAATTATTCAACAAATCCCTTCAAAATTCATTTTGTCCTACAGAATGGAAACGAGCAATCGTGACCACACCTGTGGCTGTACACAAAAAGGGCAAACGCAACGATATTACAAACTACAGACCAATCTCATTATTATTTATCACTGGAAAGGTCATGGAAAGATGCATTTACAGCCATATTTATAGTTACTTGGTAGAGAATCGGTTTTTGTTTTTTTTTATCAATCAATCAGGTTTTGTTTCTGGTGACTCAACAACTAATCAATTACTAGACATATCCAACGATATCGACAGAGCACTAGACTCGGGGAAAGAGGTGCGCGCCGTGTTTTGCGACATTAGCAAAGCGTTTGATAGGGTTTGGCATAAGGGTCTACTTTTCAAACTACGTCAAGCTGGGATAGGAGGTAAATTATACTATTGGTTTGAAAATTATCTTCAAGGTCGCAAACAAAGAGTTGTGATAAACTCATCAGCATCAGACTGGTGTAACATTGAGGCTGGTGTTCCCCAGGGCTCAATACTGGGTCCGCTGTTGTTCCTTGTATACATAAACGACATTGTTTTCGACCTGAGGTCCATTATTAAAATGTTCGCTGATGATACTACCTTATATATTATCGTTGACAACCCGGTAATTGCAAACTTGCCATTAAACAGTGACCGTGACAAAATACATAATTGGTCTAAACAATGGTTAGTTACATTCAATCCTCAGAAAACTGAAAGGTTAATAATCAGCAACAAACGGAATCGAATTCCACATCCCGACCTTTACTTAAATGGACAAAAAATAACTGAAGTATCACACCATAGGCAGTTAGGATTGCATTTTCCCAACAACGGTCAATGGTCGTTTCATGTTAACATAGCCCTAGCGAAAGCGTCATCTAGGCTATACATTCTCAGAAGACTGAAATTTTTATTGGATAGAAAATCATTAGAAAAATTACACTTTTCAGTTGTAAGGCCAGTTATTGAATATGCTGACGTTATTTGGGACAACATATCACGGGACCTATCCGATAAACTTGAAAAAATTAACAGAGGCAGCTCTTATAGTCGCAGGTGCGACAAAATTTGTTAGTCTAAATGATCTTTATCGTGAGGTTGGGTGGGATACTTTGCTCAAAAGAAGACAAAAACATAAAATAATCAAATTTCATACTATGGTACATGGGAGCACCCCAAATTATTTATCGTCATTAATCCCTCCTAGAATTAATGAAACACACCAATACCCCACTAGACGATCGCACTGTATTATTCAACCAAAGTTCAACACAAACCACTATGCACAATCTTTTCTTCCGTCCACTACACCGCTTTGGAACGATCTTCCATCAAGCGTACAAGAGAATCCTTCAATTTAAAATTTAAAAAGCGTGCTTAACACAAGCACTTATAAAATCCCCAAACATTTTCTATTTGGCAAACGCAACGAACAGGTACTACACACACGACTTAGACTCAACTGTAGTACCCTCAAATCCCATCTATTCTAGAAACACATAATAGATAATCCATATTGTGCCTGTGGAAAAATCGAAACAACAACACACTTTTTACTTGAATGTCCTCTCTTCAAATTAAAGATGTAAGAAGAAAAATTTATTGATCCAATAAGATCAGTAACTGTAAATATCCTTTTACATGGAGACTTAATTATGAATTTCTCCTATAATAAAAATATTTTTAAACATGTACATCACCTTATCACCGCATCCTAAAGATTTGTAACTTAATCTTATCGAGTTTCGTTTCTATTTGTAAAGTGGTGTAATTTCTCGTTTGGAAGTTATTGTATATTCATTTCTTTCTGACAGTTATAAACATGTATGTTATGCATCTGTATATTTATATTGTGAATATGTTTATGAACTTGTTTTTACATCTCTTCAAATGTTTATTTATTTACTTGTTCAAGTTTTTTCTTTCATTTTTCTTTACTTTTTCATTTTCATCATTGTCATGCAACAAGGGCAAATGTACATTTACCATTCAAAGTTAATTCAAGGAAACGGATTAATATAAGTTGCTATAACTTGTTTCCGAATCCTGTGTGCATATTATTTATTGTGTATATATATGTTGACATATTCAAATGAAATAAAGTTTAAACTAAAATGCCATACAAACTGGTTATGAAGATATAATAATATTCTTAACAATGTCATGAAACTTTATCTTCACAAAAATATACAAAATGTCTGTAAAAAATATAGGAAATCTATCGCATAATAGACTTGATAAAGAAATCAATAGAAACAGAGTTATTGCCCTTGGATTCAATATTTTGAAACGTATCATTGATTATTCATCTATAACTTAGACTTTTGAAATAGTTTATTTTTAACAAGATTTTTTATAATAATTAAAGGAAAAGACTCTAACAAAATTTATGTTCCTATCATGCATAAATCTAAATAAATCATTGATTTTGCAAAATCTGATGACATCACGGGAGGGTGGAATTACTTTAAATAAACGTATGGACAACTTATATCTTTATATTCAAATCTTTAGAATAGAAAATAAAAAAGATCACGTTTCACTACTAATTTATGCATACATTTTTAAAAAGTAATGAGAAATTATGTATGATAGTTATATAAATGCTGTTTATCATTTACGTTATACAGATAAATCAAGATACTCGTATGTTTTGAAAGAACTAAGAAAATATACTTCCTGATAAGTTGTGTTGATTACAATATCTCCTTTCAATCTTTATTTGACTAATTTCAAAATATTCTTGCACGTCAAATTCTCATAGAGGGCTATATGAAGAGCTTGACTTGCAATACTATTTCAAACAAATAATACATTTTCAACGATATCTGTAGAAATTGTAACGATAGTCAATGCTTCATGTCTGTGTTGCAGTTGTGAACAATGCATGTATGAATCTTCAGAAATAGTACGACTATATTAACAGTTGGGAATTTCGACGGAAATGAAAGTAGGGTGTAAATATAAGAAGTGAAATCATTTGTTTGAAAACTATATGAGAGTATGAACTTTACATAAGTTGCTTCACGCCGGCATATTTTTCGTCGCAGTTCATTTCCTCATATATTTTTAAAAATTAGATTTATTTCTTAAATAAATTGATAAATAAACATACGCTTCATCAATTCCCACCCAGCGCTATATAAATAAAACATCTCTTAAGTTTTGGTGTCTGATTTGTTAAGCGTTATGTATAACCCCCTTTAAAAAAAAAATCTAAAGAATAATTTTGAAATAAAGCTTATTGAAGGGCAATGCAATAATTGTGGGCTTTTAAAATCGAATTTATTGAAGGAATAAATGTGTCAATTGTTTATATCACAGAGTGTTTATAGGTAATGAAGACATGATGTAGCTTATATAATCGGCATACTTTAACTGTGTATACATGTATGTTCCTTGTAATACAGACATCATAGGCATTAATTTCTTGTAGCTATATTTTGTGAAATATTGTTTTTAATTATATTTATGCTCGAATAACTTTCCATATAAAGCCAGCCAAGACCATGTGTTGTTAGCGCGAATTCCTTGAGTATCCATATTGAAATAGCTAAGGATTGTTGCATGTATTGACAAACATCGAGGACTGTAAAGATAACTGAAGGAAAATGATGATATTCCTGATAATACATTTTCGTTAGCGCTTTCAAGGACTAATAAAATGTTTAAATATCACATATCGGTATACCAAAAACATGTTACATTCTCCATGTATGTAATATTGTATAATGGTGAGAAGATACTACGCTCTGCTATAATACGGAAAATATAAATTAGAGATCAGAATTGCATTCATTCAAAAATGATTTATCTATGATTGATTGTATATTGTTTAACGGCCCTTTCAAATTTTTTTTTCACTCATAGGAGACATCACCATTGCCGGTGAAGAGCTGCAAACTTTAGGATTATGCTCGGTGCTTACGACCTTTGAGCAGGGAGGGATCTTTATCATGCCACACCTGCTGTGACAAGGGACCTCGGTTTCTGTGGTCTCATCCGAAGGACCGCCCCATTTAGTCGCCTCTTACGACAAGCAAGGGGTACTGAGGACGTCTTCTGACCCGGATCCCCACAGGACATTTATTTGTGAACCTATGATAGAAACTCCTGGTTGTCTCAAACAAATGGTTAAACTGAAGGTTCTGAACACGTTTTTTCTTCTGTACTGGTAATAAATATATACGTTCAGTGAAAACCGTATCCCTCCTCTATTACTAGTGCCACTCATTTTTTAAACGATGGGGATATTTACTCATCTAGTAATTGTGTCCTCTATTTTCATAAATGGATAAACATTTTTGAAATATATTTCAAATCTATTATCAAAATGTTTACAGTTTTAACACTAATATGATATTAATTTCATTCAAATATTTTCTTTAAATCATTCGATTGTAAAATTTCGTAATTACAAATCCCGTGTTGAAAATAATATTTTTCTTCTTTCGTTGCTTGTCAGTGTTGTAGAAACCTGAGAAGAAAAAAAAGCTAGTTTATAAGAAAGTAACTGCAATATTTGTGTTTTCATGTTGAAAGACTGAGTAAATCACGACAACTAGTGTGCCCATTGTACAACTGAAATCATGATATTTTATCTCGATTATAAAACATCCGTAAGTACTCTAAGCTTTCAGACTGTACGGGTAAAAAACAAAATAAATCAAAGTTGAAATGATATAAGAAGAAATAGAAGTTAATTTTTCCTATTTCTATTATCGCATGTCACAAATTCTACTTAATTTGATTTGCACGTGTATATCAACAAGAAATGATCTGTTGAAAATGAAATTTACTGTAGCATATACAACAGCAATGAAAAAGAGGGGAATTAAATGATAAAAGAACTATTACTCTAGAGATCTATCATTATTTATTTCATTAACAGTAAACGAAATCTACTCGACACGTGGTGAAAGACCAAGCTCACGTGAGAGTTAGCGATAATTACATTTTATTCAATTGAACATATGGCGGGATCCGCCCACTTTTTATGTCCGACGGAAGACTCCGCCGCCTTCAATTACACTGAAATTACAATACCAATTAAAATCCTCTGTCGAGTAAACGGCGAGAAGAATCCTAAGCCGCTTTTGGAGGATAAGAAGTATCTTTTCATTGCCGGAAAGTATCGAATTTTCCCCCAGCGGTTATTCCGGGAATGTAGCAATGGCTACAAATTCGTCCTAATTAGAACAAAGAGACAGTTGGATTCCTTAATTCCTAAAACCATCTTAAATCGACAAAATCGTTAAGTATCCAGCTTATATTTCATCTGTCTTGCATGGAATTAGAGTTTGTCACTCCTCCGAGAACAATAGCTGGCTAGAACAGCAAAGCAATACTTTAATAACAGTAAAACCGCTACTGTAAGGAGCTCACTACGCCATCTCGAGAACATGTTTAAGATATGATATATAACAAATGGCAAGACGCAGTATTTCAATTTTAGAGAGTTTCTTGTCTGGTGGCAAAGTAGGTAATAACTTCCTAAGGTCCGCAAATGCATAATTGAACGCTTCCACCCGTACTCTTTCCCTCGTGGCGTGGGCGGTTCGGTATTTCTGTGTGGCTCGGCGCCGTCGACGTCTCTCCTCTCGAGTTAAGTTGAAATTTTCTTGGCCCTTAATTTTTCGCTGTTTGATGCCCATATCCTGGTGAAGGAATAAAGAGTCTTCCGTTTCACTCTCAGTTATATAGGTTTTGCTGTCTTCCAAAATAGAGATGGAACCTTCTACCATAAAGGATTCTGGATAGATTTTAGAATGTATTCCACCGAAATCTTTCATCTACAAAAATAAGCTAGTATCATTCAATTGCAAGAAATTTACATATTTCTTGTTCAATCTTAATAAAAGTATACATAGCATTGCTATGTTTATTCATATGTATATATAAATTAACATGAAAATTATTTGTCGCTGAGGACGTTGTTTTTTTTTTTAAAATAAATTTGAAATGAACATAGTAAATATATTTATGGATATTTCATATCAATTTTTATTTAGAAAGTTTTTTTGTTGTTGTTTTTTTTTTCAAATCAAAATATTAGACTTTCATATCTTAAGCTTTTACTGCATCCCATATAAAATTCAAAAGGAGTGTATTTATTTTCTGATTAGTGACTGTGCCTTACGGAAGGGAACTGAGGTTATATCAAATTATACCTGTTGTCATCCTAATGACAAAATAATCTAATGAGCCAGGCAGTGCCTGGGTCGGTGAGTATTTTATTAGATCGGGCTCTCTAATTCTCGCGGACAGATAGTCCCCCGATAGTAATTCACTTCGCTCTCATCATTGTTCTCCAGTTCGTGTTGAAATTCGAGTTTTATATCAAGACACGACATCTCTGTTCTGTCCCAAAATACGAAGATGGTTTAAGTTGTATGTTAATCACTCAGTAAGAAATAGCCATAACCAGTTATGTTTATTCAGGCTAAAATTATTTGAAATATCCAATATTGTCATACATTACATTTGCGTGCAGGCCTTTTTATCAATCTTGATTTATTCGTATTCCATGAATATTTTTTTTATGTACAAATTTTCGAAAGGGAATATGAGGACAAGCACGTACAAAAGAACATGATACACAACACATTAAGTAAATATGGCTTATAAACTGTTGAATATTTATTATTTCAAAAATTTACAGAAATATGTTTTATTTATCGAAATGTGTTTATATACATAAATATACAATTAAACATTTCAAAAATAGTGTGTTGTATATGGTGATTTAATTCTTCCATATTTGATAAAACTAGTATTTACATTCACAATTTAAAACTAGTATATTGTACATGGATAAGCATATCTATTTTGAACACATTGTGGAAAGAGCATCTTACAACCCAATGCCTCTTAGTAATGGCCTACCAAAATTGAAAGATGGAACTGGAACATATTCCGGACTGTTTGTGCTGATCAATAAATCAACTTAATCAGGGGGCACACACCAATACGTGTCAAACTAATTAGTAATATTTGGCCGGGTCTAATTTGTGTCGGAACCGTCAGATGAGGGACGGACGTCCACTAATCATTATCACACCGTTGTATTTCTGCGAGTTTATACCCTCTGTTGGAACACTCTGAGATTGTCTCTTAATTAATTGATGAAAATACTTTTGACTTAAAAATGAAGAGAATATAGTTCACGAATATATATAATTTCATAAACATATATATTTTCTTAAAGTTATTACTCTAGGTGTGGAATTGCCAAAACTAGTATTTTGAATATACATAGTATATTTCCGTTTGAAGATCTGGAGTTAGGAAAGAAAGTAATGAAAACATGGCGAGTGCATGTTACAATTCCCTGTCATCGAATGCATTTATTGCATCCCGTTCTATTTCCATTTCTCGGGTTATACCAGCCTTTTATAGCCTATCAACATGACTATGAAATGTTAATTGGAATTTTTTGTTTTAATTTCTACCCTAGATTAATCTCTCTCATTTATAAAGTGGAGTTAATTCTTAGCCTTAAGAAATTCGGCATCAAATGTTTCGGCAAAATGGACATAATGAAAACAAAATGAAAAACTAAAGGTTGGGATCAAAAGCCTTTGCCAGAGGCAACCTGTTAAAATTAAGACAGCATCTCTGTTGTCACAGGGACTCATATCAGTCGATAGCTGTGAGTTTAAGATTTTTCAAAAAAGCTTGTCTTATGAAATGCATCTTTTTTTCCCCAACGGTATCACGAATAGCATCCCTGCACAACAAAATTTACATTGATCAATATAATTTATGTATAATTTCGTTGGAATAAACTTTTTATACATGTAAATGAATCAGACAGACATCCCCTTCTTTCTATGCACGATTCAAAATGCAAACCTCCATTTAACATGTTTTATCAAAGTAAGCAACACGTAACTGAAAATTTTACCTTCCTAAAATCGATTTAGAAAATTGCAGTCTGAATGAGATAGGGACAGAAAACACTTGCCATTATTTTATGTTATGCAAAGACTGAAAATAGAAGGATAAAAATATCCTTGCAAACACCTAAAAAGGTAATCTTTGACGTTCGGATTTGGCAGCGTGTGGTTATTAAACCGCCGACAGAAACAGAAAAAGGCCCGAAAATTTTCCATGTTTCCGATCCATAAATATCTGAGACGTTTCCCCGACGGATGGGATAGTTTAATAGTTGCTGGCAAAAGAAGAAGTCCTTTATTATGCCAAAAATGTTCGATAACACTGGTCTATTAACGAAAGTACTTTGAAATAAGTGCCTTAAAATACGAGAAGTTTTGCACCCATTTATGCCATAGCGAAATCGTCGGGTTTTGATGTTATCATTATTACCGTATCATGTATCTAATTGAAGAACAGTGGTATTCTGCCTGATAAGACGCTGTAAGAAAGGAGGTGCACATACTTCAACATCAAGCTACATATTGTACGTCACAAAGAATGGGTCGTGCACCCTTATAAATGCTCCTCAATTATCATAGCAAGCATTATTTTTCCCTTGACGCGAATGTAATGCATTTTGACCTGTAATACAATTCATAGTGATATTTTTCTTTGTTTTTGAGCGATAATAACAAAAATATTAATTTTTTTTTTTTAAAAACTTGACATTTAATACTTTAAAAGATTTTCAGTTCGATTTCATTTGAAATGTGAAAATACATCAATGAAAATAAATAATATCATTCAATCCTGTTTTACGCTCGCTTTTGAAAATAACCAAGCTGCTATGTAACTGTCATTTGGAAGCAACTTGGGAGAGAGAAGAACAAATTATAATGTTTCGATATCAAGTTCCTCACCACTTTTAATCTGTCCACCGTTAAATACAATCACTTTTTATGTATTCCTGCTAACAAGCTTAATACTATATGTATTATTTATTCTTTCTGTCAGATAAAATCGGATTAAACGGTCTCGGTTGTGTTTATCGCCTTAACTTGAACAGCATGAGATGGTTTAAGATGTTATCATCCGTTAAATCTCCTCATTTGATGATAATTATTATAAATAAGTGGAAAACGTCTCGTTAACTACAATGTGTCCCAGATACATGTACAAGATTAAAAGCAAATTTTATTTTACATTTTAGAACTCTTGCCAATTGATGTGGTAAAATCCCTTGGTCCAAGATGGCTCAAATGTATTTTCACAAATAAATAACCTTATTTAAAATCCATCTCAGCCAAAAGGCAGACTATATATCACTCACAGTATGAATGTGATAACCCACATTGTGAAAGTTGAGAATAATAACCCGTAGTGTGAAAATTGAAAATCATAACCCACAGTGTAAAATAATAACCCATAGTGCACAAGTCATAACCCACAGTGTAAAAATCATAACCCCTAATGTGAAAGTTGAAAACTATAAATTGTGAAAATCCTTTACGTGCATCTTATTTGACTGGTGAGAAAATTAATATACCCTTAAATATTTTGATTTCTTACAAACATTTATCCGTTTACTTTATAATTTAAATATAATTTTGAAATCTATATAGGATTAGTAATTTACCCATTAAATAAATTTTACTCCGCACTAAAGACAGCATTTCTTTGAGAAAATAAGAAAAACTGCGGAATTTTCTAAATATATTTACTCTATACACTGTAGGTAATTAAATTCCCCCGTGAAAGTTTATTTCTTATAGGAATTGTAAATATCTTGTATATGTATTATAATTCTTCTACGATTTCATTTTAATCTTATGTAAAAGAAAAAAAATCATTTTCGGCACGGAGGAAAATTATCTTTTCTATGGTATTAGTATTTCTTTCTACATTTACATGCAGAAATTACTTTTGAAAAGAATGACATTTTTGTAAAATATATATAATGGTCATTAAGATGATACTTTTAATTTAGTAGCAGTTCTTAAGTTTTATTGTCATATTCTAACACCACATACTCGAATACAATGCACACCATACCAAAAAGTCCTGACAGCTTCTCATGATTTGACTTACAAATACTACAAAATCCAAGCGATCAGACTGTCATCCGAGACATAACACAGTTAACATCAATGCTAATCATGTATAATCGTATATGATTGTACAGTGTAGTTTACATAAAAAATATATTACAATGTAGGTATTTATCACGTCATTGTATTGACTTTGATACCAGTATTTTTCTTTTTTAAAAACTAATTATATGTATTTGTAAAATGGTTTTTATATTTGCCTGAAAATAAATTACAGAGTTTAAGCTTGGTCCATCATATGTGTATCACAATCCGAAACCAGATCCTACATGTCCCATCTCATTAAGAAATTGTAAATTTTGTGTTGGTATTATGCATTGTAATTATGAAATTAAATGCTAAAATAGTTTATTCTGTGTTTGCCCAACTCTCTATTTTGTATTCCTTAAAGTTATGAGACTGATCACTGTTCGTTATGTTCACTTTCATTAATGTATCTTAAACAACACAACTATCACAATGGGAGGCACCGTTCTGTTTCGTCTTTTGCACTATGATTTGTGTAAAATCGTCATTCTAGTGTAATGTGAATGTCATTTTAGACTGTAGCCCTTCACTGTACATTATAAGTTTTCGTATCATACCTTTGGCAATTACTTTTACAATTATACATTGGACAGCAGGCATACTGCATTTGTACATTCACCCCCCAAGATTTTAACATGAAGAGATGGTTTATTATATTATCAGGCCTTGTGTTGTGGTGAGAACGGAGCCCACTAAGTTGTGGGAATACCTTTCTATTTTTTAAACACCAAAATACGGAATATGTACCAGATTACATACATCAGCATTAAACTGTATACAAGAATTCATTTCCACTTATTATATACAGTAATTTAAAAAGAGACCTTTGATCAGTCATGAATGATAGGCTATTAGTATTAATTTAAAAAGTTAAAAACAATGTTTAGTTCTAATGTTTATGGTGCAGTACTAGTATTAAATTATCTAATTACCATTGCCGTGGATACCATAGCTACAACTACGATATTTTCCCCTCTAAATGCCTTTATACTAAGGGTTAAACTATCTTATCTTTGATAGATAGACATCGTTCTATGAATGAATGAGTATTAATGTTAAGTAGATGGAAATATTGAAATATACAATATGAATTGCATTTGAAATGAAACACGCAATAGAATATAAATGAATTAAAATTGCTTTACAATGTAAATACCATTCAAATTAGGGTTTTTTTCTTCTTCTTTTTAAATTATCGGTCTAAATCTATTTAAATTTTTAGAACAAGCAATATAACAAATGAAAAAGAAGCAGACAAAAATATCACTTAAATGATACAGTACCTCCCTTGTTCTGTCCAGATTCCCGGTGGTCTATATATAAATTTCGTATTCAATTTTCTCTCTGTTTAAAAATACTTTCTTGTAAAAGAAGCATTCTGCATGCATTTTGACGTTCGAGTCCAAATTTATGTACTTGTGTGGCTGGATTGAAGTCACTTCTTATTGGCTCTTTCTGGTAGTCTTTGCTCTTGGGATGCTTGTAAAGAAATCGATTTTTGTCTGTCTTAGAAAACTTTTACGACATCCGAAGAAGAGCCTAATTTGGTTTAAATGGACACATCTTAGTAATTATACATTATGGTTAGGAATTTTGTGCTAATTAAGTTTTCCGGAAAATGGCATTTATTTTCTTCAAAACCGTAATTAATGGATCATAAATTTTACCGTTTCTTGTCGGGTGTATCTTGAGTACTTGCTGAAATAAGAACTACCGACAAATTATGAAAGTTAAAGAATATTCATGATTATATAACACGAAGGATTTTGATGCTATTTAGGTCTACAAATGTGATGGTACTACAGCTAAGAATCAAAGCTAAATACGTTTATCTCATGAGGAAAATAAAACTATTTTTGTAAATAATATAATTCATATATAACATGTTGAATTGTTCTGTTTTTACACAGTTTAGTAAGTCTGCAGTTCGTTCTCTTGTTGGTTTATAAGGGAGCATTGGTTGTTTGCGTTCATATAAGTTTTGTTTCACTATTGTACCACACCATCTACCACTTTTTCTTTTAAATTCCACAACTATGTTTTCTCATGCTTAACTTTACAATTTCATGTATGTGGTTAAATATGATTAAATTTTGTGTACCTTATTAGAAGCCAGACAGGATAAACACACTGTACATGTATAATAAAGATTACGCAAAGCCGACTGAGCATACTCGACTAGTTTCTTTAATTCTTGATGTGTATCATCAGAGAGAGAGAGAGAGGGGGGGGGGGGGCATTGGAAAGGTCACGACACTGTGTGATAGTTTATTGGAGACAGATTTCATGATATTTTTGTTTTTATTTTAATCTGTTATTTAACATTGTCTCTGAATTATTACTGATCCCGTATGTGCAACATAACAGGATACATATTGACGTAACTGGAGTGTCCTTGGACTTTACAATGGCTCTCAGGACTTGTATTTCCTCAACATAAGTATATTCATATAAATAAATTCGAAAAAATTTCCTTGTTATGTCAATAATTAAGTGAAGTTTATGGTAAATATCAAATCCAACATTTTATATTAATAAAGGAGGAGGGGATGGAAATTATTTTGCAGCCATTATTTAAAAGGAATAAAATTTATATTAAGAGTAACTAGGAGTATTAAAGTAAAGAATATACGAACAATGTATCCTGTTATGTTGCACATACGGAATCAGTAATAATTCAGAGACAGTGTTAAATAACAGATTAAAATAAAAACAAAAATATCATGAAATCTGTCTCCAATAAACTATCACACAGTGTCGTGACCTTTCCAATGCCCCCCCCCCCCCTCTCTCTCTCTCTCTGTGATGATACACATCAAGAATTAAAGAAACTAGTCGAGTATGCTCAGTCGGCTTTGCGTAATCTTTATTATACATGTACAGTGTGTTTATCCTGTCTGGCTTCTAATAAGGTACACAAAATTTAATCATATTTAACCACATACATGAAATTGTAAAGTTAAGCATGAGAAAACATAGTTGTGGAATTTAAAAGAACCCCTAACGTCTGCTACTGAGCTACGTTAGGGGTTATGACATTGCCACAGAAGGAAATGATGCTACATTGTAGATATGCATGTGCAACAAATAAATAAGAATTAAACTCAGTTATATATCATATTTCATTTATGTTAAGTAATTTTCCTTCAAGAGTTTTCATTCCGTCCCCCCCCCCCCCCTCTGTAATTTCATACTAGATATATACATAATTTTCTTTCAATATCAAAATTTCAATTTCAGTTTGTAAATGAATCTATATCTTTATATTTCATTTTTTATAATTGAACACCACATGGTTTTGTTTTACCACTATTAACACCTATAAAACATGTAAACATATCTTTTTTTAAAGATGCTCACGTACGCAAATGTTTCTATGCCTTAATCCACCAAGAAAAAAATATTTGTTGATTGGATTAATATGCCAATACACTAATGAGCACCGACACTCTACCTGCAAAACGGTGTGGTTTTGTGTCAAGACTCAGGAACAGCTGCTGAGAGTAATTTCCGATACGCATTAAGGAGGTGGGTCCGCAAAGACATCTGAGCCAAGAGCTTTTAATCAGACAACACAGAGACTACATTATTCTTCATTCACGTATATTTCTTTCATCTTCCAGAAATATCAGTTTCTGTCACTCGCATCAGACGATATTATAAATCATACAGATGCAGAGAAAGTGGGTCATACTTTGGATAACATTATTTTGAACAGATTTTCAGATTTTCATCTCTTTGAAAAACTGAAGAAAAAAAATTGCTTGGTTGGGCATCTAGATACTCTTTGCCCATCTATGAGCATATAAAATACATGTTCACAGGTCAGAGAAATGGGCATATAAAATATATGTTCACAGGTCAGAGAAATGGGCATATAAAATACAAGTTCACAGGTCAGAGAAATGGGCATATAAAATACATGTTCACAGGTCAGAGAAATAGAATCTTGCGAAGAGGACTACATGTATGAACTGTTCGAATAGACAGTAAATAAATATTTTTCATGTTGAACAGAAAAGTTTACATAAAATGAGGAAATATTTTCCGTAATTCTGGAGAGTAACTCGAAAGGCAATTTTAATCATGCTCTCCATTTTTATAATATGCAAAATACTGTTTGAAGAAACCGGTTTTCTCCGACTGACATCACAGCGGCGCTGGATCATGTGCCCGTTATAAAAAGTTTCAAGTCTGTACATGAGGGCCCTGGTTTTCAAAAGTGTCTTAGGTCTGAGACATGTCTTAAGATGGTCTTAGGACATGTGTAAGTCATAAGACATGTTTTCGATTGAGTCCTAAGTTAAGATTCGTCATAAGATCGGACTCAATCTTAGGACGTCAAGCAACATGTCTTAACTAAGATTGTCACAAAAGTTATAATAATCTCCGCAACTCCTTCGCCGTGAAGTTTGGATTCCGTGGCATGACTTTTCAATAAAAACTGATCTTCGTTGCTTTTATACAAATGTATCGATAGATAATCCGGAAAAGCACGGATAAATGTTTGGCCAGCTTATTTTTGAACCATTGTCTATTACCTGTCTTTGATATAACAATATACATGTACATCCCAATCATGCGCGTCTTTATTCACATGTAATCAAGCAAATAATAGAAAGGGGTAGATGTGCATACGTTAAAAAAAAAAAACGCCAAGCAATTATTAACAAAGAATATTGGTATATTCATTTCAATGAAAATATTGTTTGTCTTACTTCTCAATTCACATTATATAGGAAAAATGTCTTAAATAATTATTTATTTTCACCTCACATATCATATAATAATTGATCATTTTTATAATCCCATGCAATTGAAGTTGATAGAATTTTTAATTTTGTAAACATATTTCATCCTTTAAAATAATTGATGTAAGTGTGTGTTATATTCCGGAATTAGATTAAATTTTTTCCCATTTCTATATATTAAACTAGGTGAATTCAAAATAATTTTCACTTTTTAACTTAAAAATTAATGCTATAATACTTTTTCATCCATAAAATGATGTACACAATAAAAAAAATATATGATAATCTTATGACAATCCAATCTAATTAAAATCAGATCCTAAAATACGCTCACAATCGCTACTTACGCAGAGTATACGGCGCGGATCTAAGAAGTCTGATTTTAATGAAATTGTTGACAATCCTAAGTCCAACGTTGTTAAGACAATCCTAATACATCTTTGATTTATAATTTACGATTGTCCTATGACAGTCCTATGGCTGTCTTAAGATTCGTCCAAAGACATATCTTAGCATACTTTCGAAAACCAAGCCAATCTAAAGCCAAACTAGAAATATCAAATTTATTCACGAATCTTTTACATGTAGATAGGAAAAATAGTATACTAAAATGTCATAGACGATACAAGTATTTCAGTTACCTGTTTATAATGTAAAAAACTAACATACATGTTTTTCTGTTGTTTTATCTAAATGTACATTGTATCAAATGATCTTTTGATAATATTATCTTTATTACTTACGGAATAACTGCCTAGTTTGTGACGTAAGTGAGGTAATTCATTACGATGGACAATGTGATAAACACAACGGTGAAGTCGTTATGCATAGATTATCACATTTTCCTTTGTAGTTAATCACCTTACCTACCCAACATTTGAAATGAAAATATAAAATCGCCATATCAAATATGATACCTAATAGAAATTGAAATACATATGGCATTACAGTTTCCTTTTCATATTCCCCGCTCACTGGCGTCATTCATTTGCATGCAAGCGAGTAATTTACATCAATTTGTATATATGAGGAAACTAACACATTGGAGCTTCAAAAGATTATCACAGAGAAAATAGTTGGAAATGTAAATATTATACTATATTTGCTGGAAATGTAAATATTATACTATATTTGCTGGAAATGTAAATATTATACTATATTTGCTTTTTAATCCTATAATAAAAAAGCGTTAGAAAGTTTTAATGGTATCTCTTTATAATTGTAAAGACCGAATCATTGAAGCCTGTTCAGCGTATGAACACTCTCGAGCATGGCGTCTACATCTCGGCCCCACGTGTACAGAGTGAAAACGCCCATTTCCGTCTCAGACAACGTAAATGCACCTCATTCGATGTCTAGAGAAGTTGATCTTACCTCTAATGTGGTTAATGTTACTAACCAAACACAATAAATCAATTCCAAGTCCAAAGTCTTTCAACAGCAATTCATCATTCAGTAATTGTACTTTCAGTTTCTCGAAGTGACAACATGGCCGACTGGCCCTGTACAATACATTAATTAAAGTGACTGGATCTACGCCGTTTACAATTAGATGCATTTGAAAAAAGAATCTTAACTGTTTTATGCTTAGATAGAACAACTTCGTTAATAATTCGATGTCTATGATATTTTATTGAAAATCAATTCAAAAATTGTAGTATTGAAATTTTCACCATTGCGCATCCTTTTCATATGTGCTGTTCCAGTGGATGATCCGTTAGTCTCTACTTGCCCAAAGGATTAGGCGGGAATTCTAAAATATAGATAAAAAATGTACACATTAATGGGGTTTTTAAAAACGTAAATGTAAGCAATAAATTATTATGTTTTGAAAGATATAGTCTCATAACTGCAATGGTGTGTGCAAACAAATTTTCATAACGCGTGTTACTCAATTTGTATGTGCACATCGTTACAGTGATGTCTAAAAACCCGTTTCGTGTAATTGTCAAAGTCCAAAATCAGTCGATTATAAGTTGAAAAAAAATTTATTTTACTGCAAAATTGTAAGCACAATGAATTTAACAAATGTATAAAAATGCCTTACAAAACATTGAACATTCAGCAAAAAATGTTCTCCCTATATCTGACAACTCTTTAAAAGTCAACTGAGACGAAATTTTAACTTTTTCTATATTAAGTATGTATTTGCTTCATTTAGATCGTATAAAATGATTGTGCGGGTTTGTTCGGTTCATTCTGGTCAAATATCCACGATACGCGCGGTTAAAAGATAGCACACCTGTGTCAGAGCAGAAAATATTGCGGGAGTTATGGCCCTTCACACGAACCCGTCATATTGAAACTAAAGACGCTAATCAGCAGGTGACGTCCGGTAAACAACGAGTAAATATGGTGTTATGTGCGGTTCCTGACTGCAATGTTTACAATAATTATGATGGTTGTATAAGAACAATCTATTGGATGGAAAACTGTCCAAATCTGAAAGGATTTTGTCTTTGTTTATCTTCTCCAGTAAGATACTATGCTTGCTAGATTTTTATGCAGAAACAATAGATGGTTTTCATATGACGTATTTTGACCCCGAGTTATTTCCCTTGGCCGCCATCTTGTAGGTCAAACTGGTGGATTTTCCTCTTTGGGCAACCAATTTCAAACATGTAAGGCAGAACTATATGGGGGGAAATCTTTGCAATATTGCAATTATGAAGTAAAAGATGCATTAACAAACAGTTTATCTCCACCTCAGTGACCAGAATAACAAGGCTGATTTTGGTGGAATAATGAAGGAATCCGGGCATGTTAACCTACAATATGGCGGCTAATGGGAAATAACTGTTGCTTAATCGCTTCGATGGAAAACCACCTATAAACTTTGATACAAATTCTTTAATAAAAACCCTATTTATTCCTATAAATCTGCTGTAAAAATCCATATATTTGCCCTATAAACTGCAAAAACATTCCTGTAATCCTATATTTTTTAGACCAAAAGGGGCTTGACACCCTGCGATTACGGTATTAATTAATTGCATTATAACTTGGACAGAAATAAACGTCAAATACACTTATAACATCCCATTCCTTAACTCTAGTACAATTTGACGAAGCGCATATTTTAAAAAGTTTTCTCCATAAAATCGAAGAAATCAAACCTGGTTTTGTCATAGATATAATTTTTTTTAAATATTTAGATTTTTTACCAAGGTTTACCTGAAATTCCAAAACTGCTTTTTCAAAATTGTCAATTAGAACTCATTTCTTCCCACAAACACCTTGGTCTCACTTTTTCCAATGATTTAAAATGGTCTGTGTATATCAATGATATTGTAAACAATGCGTATAAAAAAACCTAGGACTTCTAAGGAAAATAAAGTTCACTTTATGTAGAAACAAACTATCTAAATTGTATATGACTTTTGTTAGACCTATACTAGGATATGCTTCAGTCGTATGGGATGGATGTTCTTCTGCAGAAATTGAAAAGTTAGAAAAAGTACAGCTCCATGCAGCTAGAATTGTAACGGGACTGCCAATTCTTGCATCCAAAGAATCATTATATTTAGAAACGGGTTGGGAAGCACTAAGTAAAAGACGGGAAATCGCAAAATTAATGACAATGTATAAAATTCACTTTAATCTTGTACCACATTATTTAGGTGATATCATTGACAATTTTCGAAAGGATACATCGCACTACAATACTCTTTACGAATATGACTATATACCTCCTAGAACTATAAATAGAAACATATAATAAATCAATATGACTATATACCTCCTAGAACTAAGCAAGAAACATACAACAAATCATTTTTTCCAGATGCCATTCGCAAATGGAACTCTTTAGCAAACGAAGCAAAGAAAACAACCTCTATCTGTCAGTTCTGTCGAAACATTTCTAATAATATCAATATTTCAATAGTGCCTAAACATTTTCTTCTTGGCAAAATAATAGTAAATATAATTCATACTAAATTAAGACATAACTGTTTGCTGAACTATGATTTACACCGAAAAAACATTGTCAATTCTCCTAACTGTCATTGTGGTATGAGAGAAGATGCATGTCATTTTTTTCTTTGTTTGTAAAAGATTTTCAGTAGTAAGAAATGTTATGTTCAACGAACTTTTTTAAATACAAGAATTATCTATTATTGATACACGGATTTTACTTTGGGGCAGTGACAATTTGGCTTATGAAACTAACAGCAAAATTTTTAATGCTGTTCACAAATTTATACTTAATTCAGGCAGATTCTCATGATAGTAATTCACTTTATGCTAAATGTACATGTATTTATTTTATCTATACATATGTTTTATGACAATTGTTATCAATTAATCTAAGGTGAGAACCTCGTTAAGTTGTAAGAACTTGTGTTCAAACCTTTTGTATATTATATATGCAATAAAATATGTTCAAACTCATAGATATAATACAACCTGTTAAAACTCAGCATAATAAAGAATTTAGTAACGTAAGCTTTACTATACACTATTTAATTGAAGCTTAGGACCACAATCGTAAGCGCGCCCTCAACTTCCGTTGTAAGGGGAGTAACTGCAAAAATGTTGGCCATTGAGGAGATTGTTATTGTGCTCCAGAATTTTTCTGCAACTTAGTATAGCAACCAGTGGCGTAGCTTCCATTGAGACAACCGAGGCAGCTGCCTCGGTAAAAAAAAAACAACAACACCTTTTACGTTGTTAAAATGTCGATAGCTTCGGGGGGGGGGGGGGTAATATTCGAACCCAAGCTACGCCTATGGCAACCACTCACGTCTAGTTACCAGGTTCAGCTGAAATAGTTCATCATTATTTCCTATTGTGCAATATTTTACCTACACTACAATATCCCCCGTCTTATAATTTAGCTATCTTAATTTCATGTTAAGAGCGCGTATGGGGATCGGGTGGATTGAGGGTCTTAATCCACCCCCCCCCCCCTCCATGAGTTTGGTAGAAAATAAATATTCACACGTATTGGCTATCTTTATGCACTTCCAGTTGTAAATATTTTTAAAATGTTAGTCCCTGGACGCCTAAAAACAATTGCATGGAATTGAAAAATTCTGGATCCGCCAATATGTATATATACATTGTATCTGCGTTCGCTCTAACGGTAGTCCTTCAACATACATGTATGTTAGACCTTTTTAAAATTAGTAAACTATGTAGACAGTGATACTATCCCAACTCGAGATTAATCCCTTTTCTACTGGAAGCAATGATTAAGAAGCAAAATACGGAGGGTGTATTTATTACCCAAATAATTAGAAAGTTTTTATAAAGCCCCTGCAGGTAAATTAAGGCCGTGATTCGGTGGTTTGTCATGGAAGACGCGGATTATTTAGAAGTTTCTACCGTTCACGTAGCGAAAACGGGAAGTAACCTGTGGAATATAATACATTCATACAATTGACGTGTATATTTGTGTATGAGAGAAAATAATTTAAAAGGTTGAAGATATGCATATTCCTGTGTGTTCATGTATATGGTAATAAACGTCACCAATATTGTCATTCATATTTTGGAATAAACATTAGTTTTAGAGGTATGAACTGTGAAAACAACCAAGGGGATGCTTCAGAATGAAATTTTTGGATATATAGGTACATGTAGAGAATACAAAATATCCAATTAATTAGATTGCAAAATATCGGAAATATAAAAGTTTGGATATCTCCCGAAAATTATGCGTCACTTGGACTACTCCTGTAAATGAATTATGACCAAAGACGGTTAATTTCTAATACAAAATATCTATCTGATTTTATCATTATTTTCCAGAATGTTGTATGTTAATATTGGCGTATCAAATCATAAGTTGCTGGATTAAATCTGATGGCTGGTAGCGGAAGGCAACACAAAATATATTACTAGTATTCACAGAAACGGGTATTTCGTCTACCGTACATGTATAAGTATATTTACTTATTTATTAGATTTTCTCGAGTTATATAAATGATTTCATAAAAAGTTACATTTCAGGAATCTATAGCATATAGCAACAAGGAAAGTAAGCTGCCATCCACTTTTCTTTAAAATGTACCTATCCCTTAATTGTTATACCGTAAGCAAAGTTCGTTATTATTATACTAGTGTGTAAAGATCTATTTCTTGGCTGGTAGTCAATGGTAGTGTAAATGGAAGGTTGAGCTGATGGACTGAAGTCATGTTATAAACCATCCTTCCTTATGATTTTGAGGTTAGGGCATATCAACAGATATCATTTGCTCTTGTATGAATTTTCAGACAAAAACAAAGAAAGCTTTTTGTTTCGTCTACCCCCCCCCCCCCCCCCCCAAAGATGATGCTGCGTGCCTGATCCCACTATCTGATATGTTTACTGAATAGATGCCCAAGTCAACGCAAAAAAAACGAGATTTCGTTGAATTGATTGATTGTATATTGATTAATGTCCCTTGTATGAAGCAAGCGGTACTGAGGACCTATTGTAACCCGGATCCATATGAATAAATAAGTCTAGTTTGTATAATGGGATGAAAACAATAATCTCCCCTCCCATTAATACAAATTACACATTTACTCTTTATATTTTGTAATTTAAAGGGAAAGACAACCCAAAATACTTTTACATGATAAATGATAGGATTAATCAAATGATAAAGATTTGTCGTACAATTCTGTTGATATATGGCCTAGATAAGCTTCAGGACTAATTTGAAAACGTTAAAAATTGAAATTCCCGTGATCTATAGAGGCTGCCATGATGTGGAACTCTTATGTATTCAAGACCAGAAAAATCAATAATTTTGACGTCACACCGTCTGTTCCGGTTTTGATGAGATTCTAAGATCATCCACAGGTGCTTGGGTTCAGGACCCCCCCCCCCCCTTCCGAATAAGCTACATGGGTTGATTTAATTATTTTTTTCTCGAAAATATTTCTAATGCATGTCAACAACGTCTTGCATACCCATCAAGTCCAAAATAATTCAAAATAAGCCCTTTAAAAAATATCCTCACTTGTTATTATAACAGAACTTATAATAACCAGTGAGGGTATTTTTTTTAAAAGGGCTTACATGTAGTTTGGTATGCAAGACGTTCTTGACATGCATTAGAAATATTTTCAACAAAAATTAATTAAATCAACTCATGTAGCTTATTCGGAGGAGGGGGGGGGTCCTTGAACCCAAGCACCTGTGAGATCATCAAAGACGTGCATGTGGTAGATCTTACGAATAAATAGGTTGATGCCTTCCTGGCAAGCAGTTAGTTACACTAATGTGAAGGGGAGATGTGGAAAAAAATTCTCGAAATTCCCGACTCAACCAAGTCATTTGAAAAGAAAAGACTACAAGTTGAGGTTCAAGGCATTTGTATGAAGAAACGTTTACCGTCTGCCTTGTTTGCGACTCGACTGAACGTCTTCTTTTCTCAATTTCTTCTTGCGAAAGAACGGGCTCAAATCTATACGGCCCCAAACTTAACTGTTCGTGATTTGTCATGTTTACATGCTGCTGATGAAACAAGAGGTACTGTGAGCAATGCTCACTAAGAATACCCCCCGCTTACCCCAATCTCCCAAAGGGTGTTGGTAATAGGTATAAACTACCTCTTTTCTGAGTGTAAAAAACAAATGGCATGACAAACCGAACCATATTGCTACTTCGATGTCCAGTGCGCGTGACCTTTGACCTTTTGACCCCAAAATCGATAGGGAACATCTTCATCCCATGGGTAGTCCATATGTATGATATGATGACTGTAGGTGGAAAGGATAACGCTTTAGAGCCCGGAAACCATATTGCTACTTCGATGTCCAGTGTGCTTGACCTTTGACCTTTTGACCCCAAAATCGATAGGGAACATCTTCATCCCATGGGTAGTCCATATGTATAATATGGTGACTGTAGGTGGAAAGGATAACGCTTTAGAGCCTGGAAACCATATTGCTACTTCGATCTCCAGTGCGCTTGAACTTTGACCCCAAAATCGATAGGGAACATCTTCATCCCATGGGTAGTCCATATATATGATATGGTGACGGTAGGTGGAAAGGATAATGCTTTAGAGCCCGGAAACCATTGCGTCTACAGACGGACGGACGGACGGACAGACAAACGGACAACCCGATTCCAGTATACCCCCCACAACTTGTTGCGGGGGGTATAATAAACCGGAATAGACGGTGTGACGTCATAAATTAAACTTCAATGGCCACTCTCTTAGCGGCGGGTAATTCAAAATATATGATAGATTAATATTGATTTAATTGTTAATCAAGGAGTTTTGTTGTTAAAGACTGTCAATTACGATATCAGTAAGTAATACTTAATTCATAAAAGCAACAATGTGGTTATGATTGCCTTTCCCTTTAACAAGATTCCTTTTTAAATGTAGGTTTTCATGTTCATTAAAAAGGTGTTATATAAATAGATATACATGTATATCTCTGTGTGTGTGTTACAATATTCATATCGGAAGATATAAACAACTAATTAACATCAAAGGTTTATTTCTAACTAAACATTGGTAATTGTACATATTGAGAATCCTTTTTCTTGACTAGAACTCACTCACTGTTTATTTGACAGGTTTTATCGTATTGGAATGTACACTGTATTTAAATTACCTTTTGTAGATACGCACTTGGACACCACATGTCTTTTACATCTTATCATGACAAATATACAAGGTACTTCGTATAATGACAAAGATCTGGAATCTTTTCAAAGAGCATGTTAAGATATTTTCAAATCATTCCTGAAATTACGTCCAAATATGTGTTATCATCCCGCGAATCTTCATCTGAAAGTTTCTCGCTCTCAAAGTCTTCATTTTTCGAAGGGTGCTGCAACGAGGACTCTGAATTGGTGTCAATGCAAACTAAAATGTCCCCGTCTTTGGTATCTATGACTTTTGCATAGTCATTCCCTTTGTCTATTGGCTTGATGTATGATCCGTTACTAGAGGTGTTGCTGCTGGAGACGTCATGGCCGGCATACTGATAGTTTTGATAGACTTCAGGTTGAGGGGAAAGTGTGGCATCATTTTGAATCTGACTGACTGAACGCCATGGATAATCAGGGGACATTTCAACAAGGTGTCCTCCGATATCCTTGTTGGGCTCATTGGTTACTACGCGCTCATACCGAAGTCCAACATTGACTTCGTTTTCATCAATATCGCAGTAGTCATCGCTGGTATTTTCATGTTGTTGCTCGTTTCCAGTTTTTACGGAATGCCTTGCTTTTCTCCTTTTACCGGCTCTTGCTTTCACCTGATTGATGATAATGATTAACAAAAATAGAGAAAGCACCCCTCCAACTACTGCGATCACTGTGGCCGTGTTTAACGCTTGTGATGGAGAATTGACGGTAGACTCGGTGGATGTCGTTCTGTATCTGTCCATTATAGAAGTAGCACCATCCTTGATTTCTATTATTTGATAACGGGTAATTGTAATATCAGCTTTGGTATTTGTTTCTACAAAAAAATTAAATGATGGTATTACAATTCACTTTAGGAGCTAGTTCGTGTGCCAGGAAATAGATTGTACATCTAATTTCAACTGCCATCGAATCAGGATATGGTAGCAGAAAATAATATCATTGTTTCACCACAAATGTTGATCATATAGAGTAATTGGGTGTTGTTTAATAATGTCCCGCTCGAGAATTTTTCACTCAGACGGAGACGTCACCATTGCCAGTGAAGGACTGCAAAATTTAGGCCTACATGTATGTTCGGCGATTACGGACTTCGAGTAGGGAGATATCTTTATCGTGACACGGTGCCTCGGGTTTAAAAAGTTATACTTGTTTGTATTTATATAAGAGTTGCCCAAGTGACGCATAATTTTCAAAACTTCTTTTTCTGAAGAGATAAAAAAATTGACAGTTCCGATATTCTGTATTTTTGATATAACCAAGTTTGGATCAGTTTCCGCTCTCCACCCTTACTTTTTTTTTAACACGTAGAAATTACAGGTAAAACGTAAACTGACCCAAACCAGGATATTTTGCATAACATGCCCAACAACAAAATTCATTCCTTATAATTAATTCAGAAAGACTAAGCTATAAATCTTCATTCATGAAAATGTTAATAAACACTGACTGATAATAACAAATCATTTCGCCACACAGTCACTGTAATAGCAACTTTTACGGCTCATTAAAACCTACAGGGAAAATATCGAAATATATAAGAAGTGGTTGTACTTTGTTAAATGAGCATTTTACCTACATTGATTTATACTACTGAACATTGTATGGCAAGTAAAGTAATACTGTAGTTTGCTAATCCATAACATGTAGGTGAAATAATAAGTTATGATTCATATTTTATTTTCGAAATGAAAACCCTCTAAAAATCTAGTCTGTACATCTATGTTTTTATTTTACCAAGTTAGATGTCTTAATATTGTATCAACTATATGTTGAAAACTTACCGATCGTGGGACAGCCAAATACATGACTGCATATGGATATGTCACATTCACATTGGTCACCACAGGTTACTCCATACGAGGGGTAGGGACACACAACGGAGCAGTTCCGTCCAAAGTATCCCGGAGTGCAGGCTAAAAGTACATATATCTACATGTATATCTATAGATCTATCTATCTATATATCCTTATTTAGTTCTAACAACATCAAATCGTGAATCAGCCCATTGGACGAATAAGACGTGTTCTAATTCACTCCTTAAAACTTAAAAACATTGATTAGCAAGCCAAAAACAGTCATTTATTAATATATATATATATATATATATATATATATATATATATATATATAATATAAATATGTTCTTGGCACACTGATTTGACTGCGGATAACTCCGTTTACCTGATCAGGATATGGGGCTCAAGGCGGGTGTGACCGGTCAACAGGGGATGCTTACTCCTCCTAGGCACCTGATCCCACCTCTGGTGTGTCCAGGGGTCCGTATTTGCCCAACTATCTATTTTGTATTGCTTGTAGGAGTTATGAGATTGATCACTGTTCGTTATCTTCACCTTGCACATATATATATATATATACACACACACACACACACACACACACACACACACACACACACACACACACACACACATATATATATATATATAAAGTGAAGATAACAAACAGTGATCAATCTCTTTAACTCCTCAACTTCAGAATACTTGTGCGTGGAATCAGAGTAGTGTTTGAATGATCACTAGATGTTTTAATGATGTCAAAAAATATAGTCTTTAATTTAATGTGAGGAATGGTCATGTAAAGTGTTGAAAAATCATACGTTTTGATGTTGTTGATTTGAGAAAAGGTTTGCGATTTCTAGTTTACTAAAAGTTCTTTAGAATTTTTTAGAATTCACATTTGATTTGCAACACTTCAAATATCATGCATAAAAAAGTCAGAAGAAAAGGTTCACAACTTACTTTGTAATGTCAAATAATCTAAAAACAATCACTAACCTGTACAGATTCCATCAACCAGGACATAATTTGTACAGCATTCATTGCTGAAAATAATCAGATGAAAAGAAATTAATAGAAACAATCAAATTCGAATGGTACATTTTTGCCGAAGGTTTATATCTATACCTAAATAGTGGAATTAGATTTTTTTTTTCGCTGAGGGGCGCTCACGATCATGCCATGTGAGTGGTAGTATTTGCTTTGGTAGCCATTTAAAATGTTACTATTCTGTTACTCCTACCAGTGTTCACAAACAGCGTTGTGATTAAGAAAGTCATTTAAAAATCAACTGATAACTGCACAAACATTCATGTGTTTATATAATTTTTACAAACAAATTCTAAAACTAATTGTAACTTTGTGTCCGTCATGTTTTAATTCAAATGTAACCAAAACCAGTAGGATATTAAAGGTTAAACAGATAAAAATATACATCCATGGGAGGTCGCAGCCGGATCTCTGAAAGTAAAATAACCGTGTGGTATCATATGGGGGAAAATACATCCCAAATATTCCAGGACGGCCAGGGCTTCCTGTTGGATCCGACCTTCGAAAATACAAAACAGATAATGATAAAAGTTACGCTCAATGAGTACACAAAAAACGTTTTCATACTCAATTCCCATGCCATCGTTATCACAGTCGCCTTTACTCTGAGTCATCCCATTAATAGCAATAAGAGCAATCAGTTGGCAAAGGTGTCGGCTAACAGCAAGAATTGAAAACATCATTCACCAGTCTACAGTCGATTTCAACAGATTATGTTGATTTCAACATAGACATGAATTACGTAAGTTTCCGCTTTGTATGTTTTAAGTATGTACTTTTATACATCACGAAGTTTATGTAATTGACTGATTAGTATTTGATTTCTAATATGCAACATTTCCCTAAATCTTTCAGAGGTGACATTCCATGTATAATTGTATTCTTTTTATTCTCATGCTTTATTTTTAGACATTTACAATTACAACTCACACACAAAATCACACACATGCATACAATATCTTGCATACAAAAACTTTCTACATGAACTAGTATTTGACAGCTAGGCATAATTTAAAGGTATTGAAAATATACATACCAACAAAATGATACTAAAAGTAATGATAACAAATATAACCTATAAAGCTTTGGTTTTTCATCACTTGTTATCAACAATATCATATATTGCCCATTTATTAAATATTTTGGATTTGCATCCATATTTGTATTCTTACATGGCTGTACTTTCCCTCTTCCTATGCGTTCATCCTTTTGGTTTAAACTATATTTATGAATTGAACAAGTCACATGAAATATACAAACATACTGTAAGTGCAACAGGATTCGGAAGCAAAGTGCGAAGACTTATGTACATGTAGATCTGTCTCCTATATTACATATAACAATGGTACAAAATCCTCCTGTAGTTATGGTATAAACATATACGCGATTCTTCTTAAGTACAAATTGTGTTAAAACTTAGGTATACAAAGAGTGACGATAATGTGTGATGGAGATGTGTGAACTTTTCCTTCACATCATGCGCTTCTGTCTGATTACAGTAAGACAAAGGACAAAATGCTCTGGGATTTGTGTTATATAACAAATCTCTTATTTTGAATAATATATTTATTCACTGATTGAAATATAGAGATGTTTTCGGAAACTGATAAATGTGGGTTTCCAAAAAGCAGTAGGGTTGTGTTGATGTTGTTTGCTAGATTTAAAAGACATTTTCCCCTCGGTTGATCATACAATGGACATTCTGAGAGATAGTGTTTGGTGTCCTCTATCTTACTATATACATATACACATAGAGGACTATCTACAATGTGGTTTTTTTTAAATAATGATATTTGAGTGAACTGCAATTCATACATAGACGGGTATGTGAAATTTGAATTTGTCGTGAACCTATGAGAAAGTATGGGGAGAGGGTTTTGATATTTCTAATCAAGTGTCGGTTAAGGTATGATATTGAAGGTTCTTATTTATATATCATCAGAAAGACTGTTCCACAGAGAGATACTAAAGGGCAGAAATGAACTTTTGTATTTCATGGTGTTACATTTTGTTTGCTAAATCAGCTTGTCTTGTGTTATGTGAGTGGTATTCATATATTTTATAAACTTCGCCGTGGATCAATTTATGAAACTGGATAATTTTATGTTCTCAGCCCAATTCCCTCCTTAAGATCCACTACATTTAAACTATGACCCCCTCTAACCTACATAGTTGCAAGAATACGACGTTGAGTTCTGGGATTTAAATTGACGACATATTGCGGAGATATACCGACTTTAAAGATCCACTGCCTTCATCAACATGATGTGCAATATGCTATACCCTACACAAGTTACCAAGATTGTATGCTTATCAAAGTTTTATTGTCACCTAATTTTCAAGAATTGTTTTTTAAAAACGTTTTATATGTTAATGCATGATAGGAGCAAAAAAAGACAAGCTTGGGTAATGGCTCCATGTGACCCTCACTTTCACTTCAAAATAGACTTAAAATCGTGAAACCTAGTAAAAACTTATTTCAAAATGATGCCTTTGTAAAAGTATGTAATCACGATATTGAATGCATTGTCTAAAACCACATAATCATCAAGGTTAGTGCACATTTTAGGTTTCAGAAGAAAATGGCACATCTTATTACACTTCTTATATATATACCTATTGATTTCGAAAACATGGAGCACATATTTGTCTATGTACCATTTATACGAAAGTCACAGCTGTTCCATTGTTTGTTAGTGTCACAGGCAATTATATCGTTTGGGTTCGAATTTACTATTAAAGGTATAGAACTCTAAATAATTGTATATGGTACCCTAGTTCGTCGATATAAAAACAATAAACCAAATGGTATAAAACTCTACTCTGTATTCAAATATATTCATACATAATCAATCTACATTACTACTAAAGTTAAGCACGAAATTCCGTATACTTCCCAAGATATGCAAAAATGTATTTTGGAAAAATGTCTTAATTTTTGATCGAATTTTAGCTGGGCCCTGGCACTATACGACTACATAGAATTTTTGAGCCTTGCAACAAGCTATCATATAGAATGTGCAGCGTTAAATATCATTTCTAAGTTGAATTTCTTACCTCAATTCATAAACTGAAGTCCGTAATACAATGTAGCTCCAAGTGACTGAAAATTTTTAAACCGTCTGCACTTTCACTTTTCACAACCATTTGGACCGTGTCACTAACTACCCAAATTAACATCATTAATATAAATCGTCAAACACCTCTGTTAATGTGGTTTGGATAAAATAGAAATAATACATTTTCATCTTTATAAAGACTTGTTATTACCATGATTATAATTAATATAATTTATGCACTATATAATGAATTAATATTGATAAAAATATTAGTATTTTTAAAAGTCTTTAAATCGGTACGGATCCCTTAATCCTTTTTTGGGTAATTAGTTGCACCGGTCAAAAAGATGACTGTGACAAGTTTCTCTAAGATTTTTCTTTCCTTTCTTCAGTAACTCGTCTAATTCCTCTTGATTCAGTAGTTTAAGAAAGCGCTCAATATTTTCAATATCTTGGTTAGCATTCGCAAGTTCCTCATCAGATACGTCAGAAAATGCAACCATATTCAGATTGAAGTTAGCTTTATTTCGTGCTTTACTATTTTCCGTTGATAGGTCCAAACTGTGATGTACTATACCATCAATATTTTGCGCGTCTTCAGTTTCCTTGAATTTTGACTGAGTAAAAAACCACTTTCTCCATCAAAGGAAGACATGCTCATCTTACAAAGGCGAACTTTCAATTGATTCAGAAATATCACATACTAGTATAAATATCTACCAAAACCCACCTGCAGGTCCATTATTTAGACAAACGCCTTGTTATGTAGCATCTTGTAACACAAAAGCCATAAAATAAAATGCTGCGCACCCATAACTTACATATGACTATCTATTCTGTAAACAATGAACTTACTATTGCATGCATGCTACCTGGAACAATACACCGATCCACTATCGCTGCATAAACCCCGCCCACCAGGGTTACGTCATAGCAACAACGGAGACTCGGACAAAAAAGTAAACAATGGCGGCGACTGCAAACGCTTTCGAGATAATCCCGGTTAAACTTTTGTTAGATTACTTTAAAAGGGTCATCATTTCATCCCGTGTGAAGGAGAAGGGTTGATTTTGATCATTCACTTTTATTTATATGCTTTCAAGTTATTTCATTCCACTCACAAAAGCGTAGAAATCACATCGAAACGACAGGCCCCGCGTTCTAGGATGACGATCCTCACTTGGGTTTTGTAGTGCTTAATTCTCATTACTCTTGCCAAACAGGCTGTTGATATTTGTTTTCATATATCTATTCCATAATTTACATTCCTTTGTCAGTAGACTGATTTATTTTTTTTAACATATCGTAATGATTACCGTTTCGGTAAATTCGATATGTTGATGATCACCCACTTGTAAACAGACTGAATACGTGTTCAGATTTGGATGTTAAAATGAGTGCTTCCGCATTCTTTTCTTTTGAATCATTAGATCTATATACATTTATAATAATCTTGGCCCCATAATAGATTGCAGTTGTCTGCATTTAAATATTCTGTAAAATACGAACAGCAACAACTGTACTAGCCTACGCAATGGTATTATGAATAATTTTGTTCAATACTCTCTGGAACATGTTCTCATATTGGTATAAACTGTACAGCAATGTAAACAGGGGTGGATTTAGGACCCCCCCCTTGTGACAACTTGAAAATAAAAGTAGTAGATTTGACATTATACTTACAGACAAGTGCATAGAAATAAACAAATCAATTATTTCTTGTCATTTATTGATTTTATTATGTATAAAGAATAGCAAGAATAACCCATAAAATTAACAAAAAATGCCCCAAAACCCTAGAGTCCCTAGCCTATATTGGGTTCCCTTTTGACAAATCTTAGATCTACCACTGGTAAACATTTTAAACTAAACCAGACTTATCCAAAGCTTTCATGCAACTTAGTTTGTTTCATTATTAGTAGGGGCAATTAGACTAAGTGGGCTTCTAATTTAGAATTATTTTTTCATAGTTATACAAACTTATAGGTCACTCTTATGCCTTTGTGATATAGAACGCTCTAACCTCTCGGCCACCGCGGCGGTCAGTACAATATGAGAAATAAAGTACTGTCAAGACAAAGAACTGACGTCACAACAATGTTTTAATTCTGAATACAATACAAGTTTTATACATTTTGTTTATTTGATTCCACCCCACATAAAGATAATCATGTTCAAAGTAGAGGAAAGGCCTCAAACTGTCCATTCTGTGAGAGAAAGAAATAATATCGGGCCTACATGTATGTAGTTCGAATGGACAGTTTGGGACCTTTCTCCGTTACATACTTTCAGAGTGCTTGTTAATCTATAACTAAATAAAATTAACAGTTAGGCACAAACGGGCCCCTGGACATAATAGAGGTGGGAGCAGGGGTCTAGGAGGAGTAAACATCCCCTGTCGATCGGTTACACCCGCCATGAGCCCTATATCTCGATCAGGGAAACGGAGTAATCCGTAGTCAAAACCAGTGTATAACGAACGACCTTACAATTGGTATGAAACATGCCAGACAACATTTGACCCAATGAAAGGTTGAACTGGTAAATTAGATCGTTATATAACGAGCATAGAATTTGTGAAATGCCGTCTTTAAACGAAACTGATGTTAACCCTGTGACATCGACTTGTTTGTCGGGTACCTGCCGCGATTGCATATATTATCTGCATTCTGGTATCAAAATTGATAAGTTTCAGCTACATAGAATGTTCTTGTACTTTTAAAAGGATGTAGAAGCTTAATCGGTGAGAAAAATGTCACAAGGCACATGTTGGGTTGGGTCTGTAAAATACAATACATGTAGATCTACAATGTACATGTAATTGAATATGAAAAAGCTAAGCATGAGGCAATAATAGCGCTTTTCAAAATTTGTCAAGAGTTAGTTACATCAAGGTATAACGCGTTTGCTTTGTCGGAAGTATGTCCATTTTGGTCAGTCCGACTTCCTCGCCCATAGCCAAGGGACAAAGCTGTATCCTGATACTGTTCAGAGTTTTCGCTGGAATCGGACAGAACAGGCTTACATAAATGTGCAGGCATTCGCGGAGTTACTTCAAGTACAGGGTCCAAATAGTTTTCACATCCAACTGTTGAAGAGGGACTAGTTCGTTCGTCATCAGAATCTATGACCTTGGTATAGGTGTGGGCGGATCTCTGTTCATTTGGCTCTAAATAGGATTCCCCGTTACTGTCAGAATCGGTGGTGCCTTGGGATTTCACGTCGGCCCTATCAGATATTTCTGGGATTTCATTGATTTCCTGATACCCGCGTGCAGATAACTCTGATTCACAATTTATTAATACATTGTATTTGTTCCTGTCATTTGTAGATTTCTCTTCCTGTCTATTTACGACACTAGGCCTGCCGACGAAAGCTCTGTCCTCAATTTCGGAGTATATTTCAGCCATTTCTTCCTGTTTGACAGTCGAGCGTCTTTTCCATTTGGATTTCAAGATTTGTTTATGTACGCCTTGAATGATAATAATTACTAAACATAATGTTATGGCACAACCTACTGCGAGAATAATACTGTTTGTGTTATTTTTCTCACCCATCACCGATGTAGTAGTTATTAGGCTGGACTGCGTAAGGCTTGCACTAGAAATGTCAATCTTCTCCCTTGTAAACGGTGATAAAGTTGTTTGGATTTTTATGGAAGATAATATCAAGGTTGAAGATTCTACAATATTGTAACGACATATTTGTTTTTACAAATATATATATATATATAGCATGTGTATGAAATATAAACGTCTCTTGTTAAGAGTGAATTGCACATCGTCATAATGGTTAAATTCTGTTCAAACCATATATTATGGTCATCTAAAACTCAGTAATCATAGATAGTTCTTGTTCTTTCAAACTCAGTAAGCTTAGCAAGTTAACTCACTGGGATTTCATGCGTCCGACAATTTGTAGATTGCGAGTTTTAATCCCTAAGGGATTTCAATTTTCCCCTGAAACCTTTCTACTACCATTGTATATTTTCACTATATAAAGTCTACAGCTATAAGTGGATATACACCCTTCAAATTAACCTTAAGTGTGTTTCTGTCTTACGTTTGAAAATATGACGACTGCTATTGAAGAGTCATTGAATTGATTGATTAATTATTGTTTAACGTCCCTCTCGAGAATATTTCACTCATATGGAGACGTCACCACTGCCGGTGAAGGGCTGCAAAATTTAGGCGTATGCTCGGCGCTTATGGCCATGGAGCAGGGAGGGATCTTTATCGTGCCACACCTGCTGTGACACGGGACCTCGGTTTTTGCGGTCTTATCCGAAAAACCGCCCCATTTAAACGCCTCTTACGACAAGCAAGGGGGTACTGGGGACCTATTCTAACCCGGATCCCCACGGGATGTCACTGAATTGAGAAAAAATTAGATATAGAAACATCTCACCTGTTGTATTGCAGCCATAGGCATGATGACATTCGGTTTCGTTGCAGGTAGTGCACCTATGTAAGCAGAAACGTCCGTAAAATCCATCGGGGCATATCGACACACAGCTGTGTCCGTAATATCCTGGTGAGCATTCTAATTAAACAATATGATATAATTACATCTAATATACAGTAAAAAAAAATCATTCATCAAGAATGCTTACGTATTAATGGTGAATATTTAGCTTTATCTTGTATCATATTACCCGTACACCGTGTTTATATTTTATTGTTATGTAATATTGGATTGACCATTCGTTGCATTGTACGGAATATGTTGGTTGACGATTGTTCCATTACCTGCGCTACCTGCTGCGATACAGTACTAGCCCAGTGGTTAGGGCGCTCAATTCGCAACCTGGAGGCCCAGGTTCTATTCTTGATCTCGAGGTTGCGTAAAACATTAGGCGGAACTTCCGTAAATATCCGAGAGGCTCATCTTTACTTATAATACCGGGCGCTTTGGTATGGAACACTCACTACATACATGTACGTTAGCTGGGATCAATAGGGTAGTGATTGCTCTTTAGTCAAGCACCCAGCATTAAAAGTCATGCAAAAAATAAATAGACTTTCCCTCGGTGCCGGGGACAGCTTTATTAGTGTGCCTTTTACTACTGACAACAAGGGTGAAAATAAAACGGGGGCGAATATTTCCCTACACACAGTATTACCTTTTTTCAAAAAAATAATCACACAACGGAGGGGAAAATAATATGGTTTGCTGTCGAACTCCTTATAAAACAAATGTGAACTAACAGGTCATTTTGTTTTTTAAAAAGTCTTCCTGACGAAAATTTAAGAATGGAATGTTTGAAAAATAGGAAACATGTCCACGTGTCTGTAACAAACCTTAAACTAAATTCTGCACAGTAAAATCATTTCTATAGATAGATAGATATATAATTATGATAGATACTTACCGACACATTTATCGTCCTCCAACCGATAGTTGTAGCAACATCGACCCAGCACAGGTCTGAAATGGGAGAATTTGAAAGGTAGGCCAAGTGCGATGAGGAAGGTAATCGAGACATCTTGATTAGAATAAAAGTACATACATATACCTTTCTGGACAGCCTCCTTTATTAATTTGCGAAAATCCATGAAGAAAAATACAACTAAACATGGGAACCAACAGATACATGTAGATGCTTAGACTATAATGCATTTTCAATAATTAGGAAGTATTTTGAATATCCTTCCTGGAGATCTGTATTATGTCTGTATTCCACAACCATCTATGAAAACTGTTGAATTACAATGTACCAATATAAAAGCTGTTATCATTATTATCCTTGTATTGCCCCCCCCCCCAATTCTTTACAATAGGGTATATTGTAACGGGATCTTTCGTGTGTGGGTGAGTAGGTGTGACAGTGTGTGTGTACATGTAACACTGCGCTTATAATCACTCTGCAGCCCACATTGTTTGTTCCATCGATTGGATACTTCAAAGGTAGCTCAGTTATCATAAGAGAAAGAACTGATTCTGGGGTTAAAGGGTCAAGATCAATCTAGGAATTCATAGAACAAGAGGCCCACATGACTTATCGGTCACCTCAGTATTAGTGAAAAGTAGATATAGCATGCATAGAGAACTTTATTAAAATATAAGTAAGTAGCATAAATCTTATGTGAAATTCTGTACAACAGATGTGACATGTGTCCCACTTGTCTTGACTTCTCTGCTGTGATGGGAATTCCCATCGGGTGACTTGGATCGGTAAATGTCGGAGTAAAAATAAACGGGCGAAATTTCGAGAATTGTATCTGCTATATTAAGACCCTGCGTCTTGAAATGAAGCTAATACATTACTTTTTGCACAGTGACTTCTAGATTACGCACTTTAAAATTATTTCATAGGCGTTTGATGCGAGTGAGTATTTTTTAAATCTAGGTCAGAGTTCGATCTCTTTATTTATGGTTATAAGGAGTTTCGGGTGAAAAGGCTTAACCTATGGTGTCCGGAGAGAGCCATTTGCAAAAGCGTGACTGTGCGTTAGTCACAAAACGCCGTCACGCCAACAAGCAACGTGCCGTCGCGCTCTCAAGCCAACAAGCAACGCGCCTTCGCGCAGACAAGCAACGCGCTCTCACGCCGTGTTACTTGTTGGCGCGTTACTTGTTGTCGTGAGAGCGCGAAGGCGCGTTGCTTGTCTGCGTGAAGGCACGTGGCTTGTTGGCGTGAGAGCGCGAAGGCGCATTGCTTGTTGACGTGACGACGTGTTGTGACTAACGCACAGTCACGCTTTTGTAAATGGCCCTATCCGGACACCATATTAACGTCTGATATTCAACCTGAACAGTTTGATAAATTAGGTATACTTTTCTAGCACAGTCTCAAATGGAATCCGATGGCTTCTTATTGGAATGAAGGAGGTAAGTATGTCATTGAGACAAATTTGCCATCAAATGGGCCATCACCATTCAACCATCTGTAGAATTGTCAGAAAGTACCAGTTACCAAATGAATTTAAAGATCTGGAAGACCCCTCAAACATCCGTTCGGGAGGGCTACGCACTCGGAAGAACGGTAGACGAAACGCTTTATTAATAGTTAAGTTTTAAAAAGGAAATGGTTGCCACATCGTTTGTTTTCAACGACAACAGTGCGGAATTGACTGAGGGCATTTGACTATCGTGCAAGATTTGCTTACACCTAACGACAAAGCAGCACAGGGGCTAAGCCCGTTTTGGGCCCGAACTCTGTGATGGTATCACAGAGTTCGGGCCCAAAACGGGCTTAGCCCCTGTGCACGTAGTGAATGGTGTCAAGCTCACCAGCGTTGGAACCTACATGTACCCTCTTGGAGGAAAATACATTGGTCGGACGAAAGTAACTTTTTGCTACATATCCCAAAAGGACGAATGCGTGTATGGCGGCAACCTAGAATTGCATATATTGAAGAAAATAGTGTAGAGACGCTTCAGTTTGGTGGTGGATCAGTTTTGATTTCGGCCTGTGTTTCCTACAACTGTATTCTCGATCATTTCACAGTTAGTGGCAACCTTAATTCACAAAATTGCTTAAGGGCTATTCTTTGTGTACGCGTTTCATTTTGACATTCACCCTCTTTGACCAAGGCTATTCTTCATGGATGACGATACCAGACCACATCGTGCTGTGCAAGATTTTGTGCGTAAAGAGTCAGATGCAACACTACCATGGCGTGCTCGAAGTCCAAATTTGAACCCTACCGAGTACATTTGGTACATTATTGGTCGCCAGTTCGTGACAGAACACTGTCAATTTAAATATTAGATGAACTGAAACAATTTAGAGAATTCATGTAATCAGCACACACACAAAAACTATGTATATTTATTTCCAAAATTCAGGAGTTAGTCTGCTGTCCTCCCATGTATATTTATTAAATGTCCGAATCTCTTTGTATACATTATGTCCCCACCTCTATTTTGTGCTAATGAGCATATATATGCACATACCCTTGGACGTATGTTTTATATTATTACAAAATTAAACTATGTACTTCATGTATCATTGTAAATGGTTTGGGCGAATAAATGAAATGAAAATGAAAACTGGTGTGTCCAGGGGTCCGTGTTTGCTCAACTATCTATTTTGTATTGCTTGTAGGATTTGAGATTGATCATTGTTCGTTATTTGCACCTTTCATGAAATGAAATGACACTGCATAACAGGATTGGCAAGTTTTCATATACCACAAAGTTATCTAGCTACATGTACTTTTCTTAAGGAAATTTGTCAACAAGTATAGACAATGAAAGCAATTGCATATGTAAAATTGGCATATGATTTACTAGTCATACCCCACACAACGAAGTTACGGAGGGTATCATGTTTTTGACCCGTCCTTTTTTGTCTGTGCAACACTTCTGAGACCGCTCAACAGAATTTCGTGAAACTTTGTAGTTAATAAGGACACACTGAAGATATGCATATTCCCAGAAAATTCTGATTCAATACTTTTTCTGGGAGTTATGTTCCTATTGAACTTAGAATTTTGAGGCCGACTGTCTTGTTCTTGTAGTAATGCATATCATTACCATTCATTATGTGAGGCATTATCAAGCAATGTTGGAGGGTGGAGTATGAGTTTGCTTATGTCTGCTTTCTTTCATATTTTATTAGCGAAATTACTCGTATATAGTGTAGATTTGTATTGAGCAAATTAATAAAAATCCATTATGCAATATTGCCGAAAAGAATACACTGTTAGCCTCAACAGCGGAAGAATCGCCATACCTGCATTTAAAAATGTGTTACAAATGGTTATGCAAACTAACCTCATGATGAAATACCTTTCCACATGTATGACATTCTATCTGTTTTCCCTTGCTACATGTACATGCAAGCTCCTGTGAATTTCTACCGTACTTCGATGTGAATTGTTGATGACATGTTGCGGACTCGTGTGGGATTTGCTTTGTGTGGTAGTTTAGATGATCAAGGTTCATGTTTTTAGCTTTCCTGAAGAAAATTTTCTGACGTCCCTTAAATAGACAAATTGTCAGCATTTTCCTGATGTGTTATTGAATACCATGTAAAATATCGTTTCCTTTTGAAGATTTAAGCGCATACGTCGCATAAGATATACTGTATTCATGAATGTGGGCTTTCTGGTTGCGCATTGCTTCCTCATCTTATCAAGATTGCTACGCGTAGCCATATGTTCCCCGCGGCCGCTAAAAAAGTTGAAGCACAAAAGTCCCATAACTCCTGTAAAATTTGTAGAATTAAGATTAAATTATTATAGACCAGCCTTGCAAAATGATTGCAGTTTGTGGTGTACATTGTACTTGTAAGCTGACCTTTTCCTGGGATGGAAATAAAGACCTAACAATATGTTTACCTATACACAAGTTTTATTTTTTGCACTTATTGTATTTCAAAACAACACACACACACACCCTCCCCATTGTGGCTGTTGTTGGTCTTGACAACTAGGCAATGAGTAACATTTTAAAGTTTTACATTAAAATTTTACCATGAAAATTACACCTGTGTATTGACACCCAAATGGTACAGGCCAAAAACACATCATTGCATAATGTTATATCATAAAATCAAACAACAAATTTAGCAGATCTTCTCATTCCGGTTGACGGCAATGAGACGATTTGCAATCACCCCCAAACATCAATCATTAAAATGTCAATATTCAATTAAACAAAAAAACCATATGACTATGATTCCGGTAAGCGGCAATCAAAGTGTATCATATATATATGTGACCAAATTGTCACCAAATAATTCAATACATACAATATTGTCCAATCAAATCATTAAATGTCCATTCACGGGAACCAGACGTGCATTCTTCCACATGGCGGAAATGATTACAATATTAACCATTGAGGCCACCGCCACCAGGGGGGGGGGGGGACGGCTAGTTCCTGGATCTAAGACCTTGCCACAAAATACCCCGTCCAAATTCTAGTATAACTTTGGATACACTTGCCATCCATTCGTTATAAATTGTTCTAACCCTGCACTAATATTGTTGAGAAAAATTTCATTGCATATTTTTGATATATGGACCCCATCTGCCTCAAAAAGATTTGTGTTTACATGTTTGATATCCAAATACTTGATATAACATCCCTCATTCCTTACTATATAAGCCGCCACTGAACTGTTGATTCTTTTTGCAGAATTATTCAATTTTTCTATGCTATCTGATGAATACCAGTTCTTTCTAGGCAATATTTGTGACCATACTAGCTTTGTATTGGGTGAAAGTTTCCAAATTTTGTCAATTGTACCTTTCATATCTTGTATAAGCTGTTTGATTGGTGTATACCCAATATTATTACCACCACAATGTAGAATAATGTAATCAGGAGGGTCAGCAACTTTCAGCAATGTTTTGATCTTGTTGTACATTTCATACCAGCCCATACCCCCTTTTCCTTGCCACCAAATAGACACATTTAATCTATCCATTAGTCCCAAGTTAACTCCATCTGGTCTGATTCTAGGTGCTAAAAATGCTCTTTTGACTATTGATGTGTCCACTACCCATACCTGTTGTTCTGAAAATGTATATATTGAGACATGATAATATTATATAATTATATGACTTGAAACCATTTTCATATATACTTAAACATATATGCAGTCTTAAGGACTACACCCACATTTATATTATGATTACATCCTAACATAAATTTTGTATGCTTTAGATTTCCATCTTCCTACTTTACAGATTTCTACCTCTGACATACCAAACATTGCTGCACTGGTTACTGCTCCAATTCTAAATGAATGAGACTTGTATTTTTTACCTTCTAACCCTATTATCGACAAAACTTTATTTAAAACTGCCGTAAATTGTTATCTAGTTAGTGGTTGTCCACTAAAATGACAGAACAACTTCCCCTGCACTGAAGGTCGTATTGCTAGATATTCTTGAATAATCTTAATTGGTTGTATTTGAGACCCAAATTGGCTATTCTGAATAATAATTGTTTCTCCTTCCCCTATTTGATCCATTTTGGAATGCTTTAGTTTTATTTGCATTTTATTTTCTTCTGTAAACATTGTTATGTCTTCATAATCAATTGCATGTCCCAGATCTTTTTGGTTTTTTATTGTCATTTCTCCAACTCTAAAGAAACCAAAAAATGCTAAAGTGTAGGCGGCTTGAAACAGTTTGCATTCATAGTAGTTTGTACAAACCAAGTGCAAACTTTGTAGTATTTGATTTAATATATTTGATGTAATTGGCAGTCTGGCATCATTTTTCTTGATCTTTCTTCTGAATCCTTCTAAGAGTTTCTTAACGAGAAAGCTTTGAGTTTCATCCCTATCGTTTTGAATTTTTTGTTTGTAAGAAATAGCTGAAATGTAAGTTCAAGCTGTTGCCACTGAGAGATGTTTTGCTGACATATAACCTATAAATAGAACTATTTGCTCTAACGTAGGGGGCCATATTTTGCTAAGGTTTAGGGAATCCTGGAAATCCTCAAATCATCTTAGTCCCTGATTGTATGTTTCATGAGTATGTTGGGCTGTTGCTAGATGTAACAAGTTGTTTACGTCATTTCTAACAGCAACTGTTGAAATTATACTGGTATTTTTTCCGGTATCTTGTTTGCTTGTGGAGCCAATTCCTGAAAAGTTTTAAATTGTTTACGTGACAGTGCATCTGCGATACTATTTTGTGTACCTGCTATATGTTTTGCCTTGAATACTATGTTGTTTTTAACAGTATAAGGACCAACTTTCTTATCAAAAACATGATTCTTTTTTTATTTTGATGTTTGTTTGTTAATAATTGACACCAGTGCATTGTTTTCAATGTACATTATGATCCTCTTGTTCTTAAAGAGCATTTTGCCCCATATGTAAATAGCTAATACAATGGGCACCAGCTCCAAACATGACATTTCTTTAAAAATACCTAATTCCCATTTTGTTGGCCAAGGCCAGAAAACCCATCTACCTTCCCAGTATGCACCATAAACAATTCCATATTTTCATTACTCAGCCAATCACTCTCATGCAAGAGTCTAACACCATTAAAGTGTTCTAAAAAAAAGTAACCACGTTTTAACATCTTCCCTAAACTCATTTGTGATTTTGATATGATGATGAGCTTTTGTCACCCCACAAGCAGCATCATAAAACTTCCTGTTGAATGCTCTTGCATTTGACAAACCTTTGTTGAAAAACTTTAAGCTTACAACTATGCTTTGTACTTCTTGTAACTGTAATGACTTTTTAATGAGGGCCATATTTAGCATATATTTTAACTGTTTTACCTTTTCTAGAGGAATTTTTACAACCATATCAACCGTATTTATTTCTAAACCAAAAAATATAATGCTTGTTGATGGCCCTACTGTTTTTTCATTTGCTAACGGTAAACCCACCAAACTGCACAAATTCTGAAACACTTCCATTAAATGTGAACATTCTTGAGTATCTACTCTTCCAATAAATAAGAAATCATCCAGATAATGATAAATCGTGCCAATACCTGTCTGTTTCTGGAGTTGCCAGTGTAAAAATGTTGAAAACTTTTCAAACAGCTTACATGACATTGCACAACCCGTTGGTAAACATTTGTCAATATAATATTTTCCTTGAAATTTGAAACCTAGCAAATCAAAATCACCAGGATGGATTATCATTAGCCTAAATGCAGATTTGATATCCATCTTAGCCAGCAATGTTCCTGTTCCCAACCTAGCTACTGTTTCTAAAACCTGATCTAAAGATGTATAAGCTACTGTACATTCTTGGGGATCTATGTAGTGATTAACACCATTATTTTCTGGAAGAGATAGATGTGTAATTAATCGCCACATTCCCTCTTTTTTTGGTAAAATGCCAATTGGCGATATTTTTAAATTTGATATAGGTTTATTGAATATGCCCCCCATCCTTCCTTTTTCCACTTCATTATCTATTTTTTCTTTCGTTCTCTCAGGGTGTTTTTTGACTGATGTAAGATTATCTGATTCACTCCGTATTCTTGGCCCTTTGTACCCTAATCTGAATCGAAATCTAAATCGTTGCAAAAGTTCTAAAGCTATATTTTTTTTAGGATAACTGTGTAACAATGATTCTAAATTGTTTATATCTATAGGGGTGGTCCCAAGCTTCCATACATTAGAACGTTCCCCCTTTGACCTCTGAATTGAGACCCCTCTTCCTCTTGTGTTTTGGTACTGACCCCTTGAAAATCTGTTATTTCCCTGTCCACGAAAATTACTAAAACCTTCCCCTTGTGTGCTAATGTTTTTTGATTGACAAATGTTGCTAGGATGTTGACCCCCACACTTGATACGTAGATGTAAATATGCACAGGGTGATCTGAAGCATGAACCTTGGTAGTTGTAATTGTAACATTTTTTACTCTGACTCTGGTAAGTTGGAGCAGCAGACAGAGTTTTAACAGCAGGTAAAACAAACATCAACCATAATTCTGAATCAACCTCACCCCATGGTTTTGTAGGGTTCTTTGTCATTTTTGATCTGAATTGTTGGTCATACTCTTTAAATCCAAGATTTCCTGACCTAGATGCTGCTAACCTAACATCATTCATGTATTTCAAAATTTCTAAATAAATACTGCAAAAAATTATAAATGCATCCGTCCATTGTTCAATGTTGTTGATTTTTTAAAGAATTTTTCTCTGATGTTTGTAAGTCCCCACTCACCATTACAATTGTTTGTTTTTGTGGCTCATTAGAATTAATCAACAGTTATGCCAATTCTACATATTGACCACTGACTATTTTGTTTTTAATTTCTTGTGAAACATTAAGTCCAAAGATATTATTGTAACTGTTGACCATATTTTGGTATATCTATGCCCTGTGTACCTCGAATAGTTTCCCTGGAATTCCCCATGCGGAATCCCGATGGTTCATCTCTGGGTGATACATCTAACTCTCCCTCAAATCCATTATTTCTTGATGTCTCCATTGTCGTCTGCTCTTGAAATTCAACTGGTCCTTCCACATTTTTATTTGTTCGCCCCTTTATCATAACTTCAGCTCCCTTCTTCTTTTTCACCCTTGTTGATTTTTCTTTTGGCATGTTTTTTTTTCTACAATTTAACTTATTTTCCTTAGCTTCTGAATCTTATAAAAATGTAAAATTTAGTCTCGACTTTTATCTAACCGTTCTCCCGAAAATGTCTCGTCATAAAAGGAAATGCTATTGTGTTTGCCAACTTATTTCCGGTAAGATTCCGGAATAGTGTTTCCGAAAAAAAATCCTGAGAAATTAAATTTATTTAAATCTGGCTAAAATAAATGGATTTATAGTTAATTCAATAAATCTTATTATGATCAATTACATATGGTAACTAATAATCCTAAAGCCGTTGAGCGGTCTCTGAGGAGTTGCATCTACAAAGTGTTCCTATTGTGTAGCATGGACCAATTCGACAAAGTCCCCTAACTCCTGTAAAATTTGTCGAATGAAATGGCGTTACATGACTAAAAATCCTACAAAATCGATTGAACTGTTTCTGAGGAGTTGCGTCCACAAATTCAAGTGGGACGGACGCATGGACAGTGGTACAGACACGTTCAAAAAGTATTCGGTCACAATGGCGGCGTGTTTACGCTGACGACGAACGCATCAATATTTTGCTGGCTTAAATTTTTATGAAAACATACACCAAGAATAAAAAGTGAACTACTTACAATTCAATACTTCGTTAGGTGTCCTTTTAATCTGATGGCATGCAGAATGCGTCTCGGGATAGATCTATACAAGCTCTGAATGTAGGCAGGTGTGATGGTCGTCCATATGCTCCGAATTTCCTCGATCAAATCAGATCTCGATTTTATAAAACCTGTGCGGGACTGAAGTTTTCTTTTAATGTAAAGCCACACATTTTCAATGATATTAAAGTCTGGTGACTGGGCAGGCCAGCTTAAACAGTTGATGTGATTTCGGGCCACATATTCCTGGGTTGATCTGGCTCGATCGACAGGCGCATTGTCGTCCTGGAAAAAGTTTCCATTTTGTGGAAAATGTCTTGCCAAAACTGGCCACAGGTTGTCCTCTAAAATGTCCTGATACTTAGCAGCGTTGATATTGCCTTCCACTGGCGTCATAGTTCCAACACCCTCCCAACAAATGCACCCCCATATCATCACTTCGTACTTAGCGCGCGGCGTGTGCTGTTGAACGAGATCGGGTCGCCATCCTTCATCTCTTTTCCTCCAAATCCGAACTCTTTCATCATGTCCTATCATGATTTTGCTTTCATCTGAGAAAATCACACGTTTCCAGTTGTCAACAGCCCACTGTCTCTTCCCCCGACACCAAGCAAGTCGTTTCTTCCGATTCACTTCTTTAATGACAAGTTTCTTCTTGGCAACACTCCTCCGAAAATTATTTTTGTGCAAGTTATGTTGTACTGTCCTTTTACTCACTGGATATTGCCTCTCTTCATTAAATTTTGCCGTAATATCGGATAGCGAACATCTGCGATTGGTTTTTACAATCCTCTCCAACTGCCGATAGTCCCGAGGTTTGATTTTCGGTGGCCTCCACTTCTGGGTTTGTTTTCAACTGATCCCGATTCAGAAATTTCTTACAAACACCAATAACGCTCGATTTGGGTAACTTCAACATCTCACTAATCTTTATCCGGCTGTATCCACCCTGCAATAACTCCACAATGACCTTTTTAACTTCTAATCCCATCTCTTTTCCTCTCCGACCCATCTTTGAATAATTCGTAATTTTCCCTTTGTTTGTAAACAGCAGACGATAACTAGGTACCACATGACGTATCATGTGACCAATTTCTAATTTTACAAAAACATTCTACTTCCTGACAATCCAAAAATAGCAGGGCAAGGTCATTTACTTCTTGCTTTCGCTTTTAAACGTAAACACGCCGCCATTGTGACCGAATACTTTTTCTATGTCCCATTTCGCGTTGCGGCAGGGGACAAAAAATATTACAGTCTGGGCATTTACACCATGAATATTGATGTGTCGATTTAAATGGGATTTATTCGTGACATCCTTATCACAAAAGCGATAGCTATTGTCTCGTGAAGTTACGTTTCTGACAAATGATACTTCCATTTAAGGTTCATCTATTGGTTAAGAAATGTCCTCTACTTCGGATCCTACTGACGCGTCTCTGTTGTATAATGAAAAGAAAACCCGAATCAGTTATTTGTATAATCACTGGCGTTGGATGGCTTAAATGATGTAAAGTTTACATTCAAGTTTCTGATGTCCAAAATGACGATACCGGTATATGCAGATGTATAGGTATCTACCGCCTTACTAACTATTATGATTAATTATATGCATAAGAAAGATGAATTGTGTATAATTGTATTGTGCTTTAAAACGTGCAATTATTCAATCCATCGAAAGTCCAATTTATAGTCCGCCCTCTTTGACATGGTGTCTCAGCTTTTAAAGTTGGGTCAGAGAGACTCGTGAATTTCGATTCTAATATTGAACACCTGGCGAAGAAACAGTTTCAACCAGTATCAAACGTCTTAGGTTTGACGCAATTGAGAATTAAATCCGTGACTACTCTCTTGAGAAGTTGGTGCTCTATAACTAAGCTACAATAACCGGTGGAAAATATGATAATGATGTGTGAATGATTTACGAACAGAGACTGTTTGATACATGGTAAAATGTGTTCGATACATGGTAAAATCGTCATATTGCTTTAAAGGACCTCTCCACTTAAGCTGTAGCTTGTGGTCCCTTTTAACCATGCCTCTTTTCAAAGAAAAAAAATGATTTCTCTATCATACTCTTCGGTAAATATTAAAAAATGATGTATCCCCAGTAAGTGTACACTCAGTCCCTTTCCCCTGGGATATTGGAAGATAATGGTTGAAAACTAAGTTTTGAATAGTCACCCTAAGCCTGAAAAGTACCGAATTACTACCCGAGGTCAATACAGGTAAATGAGGTAAAAGGGAAACGTATAATTATATTCTTTTTCAGATATATTCAGAAAAAAGAAATATAGACAACCGTGTGCTCGATATAAACAAAGGCTTTAAAACCCGGTCATTTGATGAATATCAATAGAGATTTAATAAAAACAGACAAACCCAAATTCAAAAGACGGCATAGCTCTTCATGTTTACGAACTAATGTACATCGCAGCTAATGGCGAGGTCCTTTCTATATGAAAAAGCGAAGATAACGAATAGTGATCAGTCTTATAACTCCTACAAGTAATACAAAATGGAGAGTTGGGAAACACGGACCACTTGATATACCAGATGTGGGATCAGGTACCGGTGAGGAGTAAGCATCCCCTGTTGACCGGTCACACACGCCGTGAGCCCTATATCTTGATCAGGTAAACGAAGTAATCCATAGTCAAAATCAGTGTGTCAAGAACAGCCAAACAAATCGGTATGAAACAAGCCAGACCGGATTTAATCCAATGTAATAGGTTGTATTGGCAAACGAGATAATTATAATGACCATAGCATTTGCAAAATGCTTACTTTAAACAAATCTGTCAAAACCCCTGTAACATCAACTTGTTTATCAGTAGCTTGCCTCAATTCTTAAAACTTATCGTACACAGAACTTATAATAACTCTTGTCACTGGATTGAAATCTGTAAGAATATTTGTATTAATGTTGAAGATATATTTATGAAAAACAGTTAACCAAAACCCAAAAATATGAGGCAAATCAGTGGGCATTGATTTGTTGATTGCCTTAATGAATTAATTTTTTAATTTTTCGTTGGATACCACATAAAAAAGACGAAAAACTGCATCATGGTGCGTAGCGCATGATGCAGAGTTTTCCGTCGTTTTTTCGTGGTATACCTCCAATCAACGAAAAAAAAAGGATAAATTCATTCCATATCACTTAAAGTTTTAAAACGTTGAGTTTAAATAATAATACATGACATTATTTCAGTTGAATTAATGACATATTCTGTCATTTTGAGATCGGCGTAGTAATTTGTGTTAACGGCAACTAAATCCATTAATATAGTGACTTCCACGAACTGTTGAGCCAACAGGTTTCTTGTGAGCTGAATTGGGCAGTTTTAAAAGGATGAGAGAATTTTACTGGGATTTTGTTAAGTGAAACTGGAATTAAGGCCAAGGTTTTACAAGTAAATGCTGTTGTAACGTCGTACGGAAGGCTCGTTTCGGTGCATATTCATAGACATATTATTCCGGAGTTCAACACCATCGATACAATTTTAGGATTCAGGATTCTGAATCTATCCACAAAAATCCAATAAAAAGTAGTTCCGGCATTGTTTTCGTTGGATACGATATACCACTAATTTTTCAACCAATGATAAAGCGTTAGTATCGAACTTGAAAACAATTTGATTTTATTGTCAACACGCTCTAAATACAACGCAAGGAATTTACTTTCGATCAGTACGTAACTAAATTAAGTATCTTTTGTCAGTAAGTCACATGGAGAATACGGGTTTCATATATACTCCCAAGTCGATTATGTACAGAGGGCTCTGGATTACGGTTGTAAGTACAGTACCATGATGAAGGTCCATTCTTTTCGTCCAGTGAAAATGAATGCTCTTGACACGTACAGGTTATTAATCCGACAGTATTATAATATACATATTACCTTCAGTGATTTGGCAGAATATATGATCATTTTAATTATTAAGTTTCAGCTACACAGCTTATATTTTTTACTTTTAAAAGAGCATGGACACGATATTTGATAAATTGAACTTAACAGGGTTTTTTGTGTTGTAGACATAAAGTTCTTTTATGAAAAAGTGGATGAAAAAAATATTTGTTACACACGATACGCTTCTTATTTAAACAAAACCCGGCTCCCAAAATCGTGTTTGTCAACATTCTTGTTATAGTCAGGAAACATCATCAATACATCTAAAAAGTATGTTAAAACACTCAACATTTCCCCTTACATTACTGTTAAACCAATTTTGAGAGCAAGCACACATAAGAAAGAACAGAAATTGTCGTTTTAAAAGTTGTTTTTTCCACCAATGTCGTCAACGGATAGTTGAGTCACGTGACATATAAACATAAAACAGGGCTCGTGTCTTGTTTTGAAAATGAATAGTTTATATCTCCTACGTACATCTTTGTGTATATTTAGGTTTGTTGCTATGTTTTCCACGAATCAAATACTATCATATTATATCTAAATATTTCGTGAACCAAAATCGTGTTCATGTCCCTTTGAAAGGATGTGGAAGCATAATTTAGCTCAGAAAAATACCACAAGGCACAATTTGGGTTGAGTTTATAATATACAATATATCTACAATGTCTACAATGTACATCGAATTGAATATGATAAAACTAAGCATGAGGCGATGATATCGCTTTTCAAAATTTGTCAAGAGTAAGTTACATCAAGGTATAACACGTTTGCTCTGTCGGAAGTATGTCCATTTTGGTCATTCCGACTTCCTCGCCCATAGCCAAGGGGCAAGGCTGTGTCCTGATACTGTTCAGAGTTTTCGCTGGAATCAGACAGAACAGGCTTACACAAATGTGCAGGCATTCGCGGAGTTACTTCAAGTACAGGGTCCAAATAGTTTTCACATCCAACTGTTGAAGAGGGACTGGTTCGTTCGTCATCAGAATCTATGACCTTGGTATAGGTGTGGGCGGATCCTTGTTCATTCGGCTCTAAATAGGATTCCCCGTTACTGTCAGAATCGGTGGCTCCTTGGGATTTCACGTCGGCCCTATCAGATATTTCTGGGATTTCATTGATTTCCTGATATCCGCGTCCAGGTAACTTTTATTCACAATTTATCAATACATTGTATTTATTCCTGTCATTTGTAGATTTCTCTTCATGTCTATTTACGACATTAGGCCTGCCGACGAAAGCTCTGTCCTCAATTTCGGAGTATATTTCAGCCATTTCTTCCTGTTTGACAGTCGAGCGTCCTTTCCGTTTGGATTTCAAGATTTGTTTATGTACACCTTGAATGATAATAATTACTAAACATAATGTTATGGCACAGCCCACTACTAAAATAATATTGTTAGACATATTTTTCTCAACCATCGCCGATGTAGTAGTTATTAGGCTGGACTGTGTAAGGCTTACACTAGAAATGTCAATCTTCTCCCGTGTAAACGGTAATAAAGTTGTCTGGATTTTTATGGAAGATAATATTAAGGTTGAAGATTCTGAAAATAACACATCGTCATATATAATGGTTAAATTCTGTTCAACCCATATACATGTATGGGAATCTAAAACTCAGTAATCATAAATATTTCTTGTCCTTTTAAATTTGACTTAGCGAGTTAACTCAATCGGTTTTCATGCGTCCGCCATTTAGAAGACTGAGTTTGAATCTCTACGGGATTTCAATTTCCTCCTGAATTATATGGACTACTACTGTGCATTTTTACTAAAGTAGTCTACATCTATAAGTGTTTTCTCCGTCGTGTAAATGTGTTTCTGTCGAACTTTTGAAAATACGACGATAGCTATTGAACAGTTACTGAATTTGAAGAAAGTTCAGATATAGGAAGATTTCACCTGTTGTATTGCAGCCATAAACATGATGACAATCGGTTGTTTTGCATGTAGTGCACCTTTGTAGGCAGGAATGTCCGTACCGTCCACCGGGGCATGTCAACATACAGTCGATTCCGAAATATCCTGGAGAGCATTCTAAGTAGACAATGGGATATAATTACATTTTATATACAGTAAACCCATTCATAACGAATGCTTACGTATTAATGGTGAATATTTAGGTTTATCTTGTATTACACTACCTGTACCCTGTGTTTATATTTTATTGTTCTGTAATATTGGATTGTACGGAATATATTGGTTGACGATTGTTCCATTACCTGCGCTACCTGTTGCGATACAGTACTAGCCCAGTGGTTAGGGCACTTAATTCGCAACCTAGAGGCCCAGGTTCGATTCTCAATCTCGTGGTTGCGTAAGAGATTAAGTAGGACTTCCGTTAAGGTCATATCCGAGATACTCGTGATCTTTACTTCTAATGCCGGGCGCTGTGTGAAGGAATATCCACTACATATCACTACCTATAGGAGTTATAAGATCGCTATGTTCACCATTCATGCTAGCCGGGATCAATAATCGTTAAATATAGGCAGTGATTGTTCTTTACCTAAGCACCTAGCATTAAAAGTGAAAGTCACAAGTCACGCAAAAGATGAAATATCCTTTCCCTCGGTACAGGTAGTTTAATTATTGTATCTTGATTGTAGCTTGATTATTGCCTCATTAGCTTGATTAGTATGCAGTTGCGTTTTACTCTTACCATTAAAGGACACATCGCATGTTTCCAAAGTATACAAAATCATATGCATGTTGTCTTTCTTATGCTTATAGTAATCTTAATTCTAATAGTTCGTTCGCCGAAATATTGCAATAATTATCCGCAATACGGATTTAAATCTAAGCCCCGATATCAACTCGTTATTTAGTTAGGTATAGTCACGTGATAGCGACGTCATATGCGACCTTCTTCGATCAACTGATAGTGAAAATAGTGTTAAATAGTTTTAAAACCTCAGCTTTAAGGGGCCTAATTCATTCACCACATACATTTATTTCGATGTTGACAAATTTCCCGAATGTTATATTTCACCTACCAGTGCATGCAAATAGGGATGTAAATACCCAAATGAGTGTGAAATCGGCAATTGCAAGTAAATATTTACATGGGTCACTGTCTAAACACTATTTGGTAATGGTATTCCTTTAATTTAACAGTTGTAATTGACGTTGATTTTATTTACATAGAAAGAGTGCAATTATTATTAATTTTTTGGATTTGACAAATTATGGGATGCTTACTCCTCCTAGACACCAGATCCCACTTCTGGTGTGTCCAGGGGTCCGTGTTTGCCCAACTCTCTATTTTGTATTGCTTATACGAGTTATGAGATTGATCACTGTTCGTTATCTTCACCTTTCATTATTATTATTTTTGAATTGTGATCTATACGTGGTTAAGAAGTGGGAGCACGGTGTTATACTTTACTTGATGTTACGAAGCTCAATAAAAAAGGGAGAGCATTATAATACAACTTAAGGTAAGAAATACAATATTTTATTATTCATAATTGAAAGTTCAAATGTCTTCGATCTTTTTTTTTTTTGGTAGACACTGGGATCACTAGTTATATGTTGTTATAAGGTGAAGGTCAGTTGCCGAGAGTGTGTATTGAAGACCAGAACAAAATACATATGTTGTAGGCATAACAGTGCTTAGCTTCGATATAACAATTGTTTTCACAGTTTTCTGCGTCTCTGTCCAACTGCCTTTAGAAAAGGTACGTAGAAAAAGGCAACTAGGGCTTTTTTATGGCAAAGTCCTGGCGCTGACAAAAATTGTCCACCTCTTTTGCCTCAGACATTCCTTCGAAAACCTTTGAAGAAATAAAAAAATAAGTCTAAATCCATTCTACTGACAACTAGTACACCCTTAAACGGAACGAAAGAACCTAATGTAATGTTATTTAGAAGCCGTTAACGTTATAATTGACATTTCTATTATTAAATCTAATCGGTTTATAAAATGGCTAACAACTGTTTTCAAACCTTCTCGCTCGAGGTCGTATATGACGTCACACATAATGGCGTGTAAAATTTGTAAGTAAATATGCATGTCATAAGATTTGAATTTTATCGCTTTCAAACTCGAAAACTACGCAAAATAGTTAATTTAAAACATATTTAAAGTAGTTCTATATGTAAGCATGAAAAGAATTAACCTTTCTGACAAAATAAAAAAAAACTTTAGAAACATGCAATGTGTGCTGTAAGATATAACCATATAACGGAGGGGAACTTATATGGTTTACTGCCAAACTCGAGCTCCTCATAAAACAAAATTAATGTGAAATATCAGGTGATATTTAGAAAAAAAAGTTCCTTCCCGAGATATTTGAAAAATACAAAACATGTTTCGGTGTCTTTTACATATACACATGTACATGCTTCAAACTAAATTGTGCAGCTCAACAGTATTTTTATAAATAGCTATCAATGAAAGATACTTGTACATACTGATACATTTATCGTCTTTCAGCCGGAAGTTGTAACAACATGGACTCTCCACAGTACTGAAATGAGAGAATTTGAAAGGTACATGGACGTCGAATACGATGTGGAAAGAAATCGAGACATCTTGATTAGAGTAAAAGTACATAGATATACCTCTCTGAGCAGTCTCCTTTATTAGTTTGCGAAATTCCTTGAAGAAAAAGACAGCTAAAAATGGAAACCAACAGATACATGTAGATGCTTAGATGATGAAGCATTTTCAATAAACCGGAAGGATTCTAAATATATCTTTCCTGAAGATCTGCATAATGTTTACACCAGAACACGCGGGTAAACGCATAATCGGAAATTCGGTTGTTATCGGACACTTGACTCAAAGTGGTTTCTGACCGGCTATATATATGCAGACGTTCTCGATGGTGACAAATCGGTAAAGATACCAACATACTGCTGAGTAAGAAAATCCCAGACTACACGTCCAATATGTGATATGTGATATTGCGTGTTCTTGCTGCAATATATGTGATTTCCTTGCCATCGTATAAACAGAATCACAAGGCGATTGATAATTTCATCTCAAAAGCATACAACTGTCAGATTTCCAATGAGAATCTATAGGTCTGTTCATGTGCAATCATAGATAGATATAGATATATAGATAATACGGATGTATATTTAATTGCTGGGATAAAATTTAGAAATTCATTTCAAAATTAAGGATGATATCTCCCTCGTGCATAGCTCTGATCCTTGGACGAATTTGGTTCCAGTTTTTTCTTTTTGGCACTCTAATTTTCCTTTTAGCTCTTACAAGTTTTTTGTCATTTCGAATTTCCAAAAATTCGGCTTGAGCATCACTGAAGAGATATTATTTGTCGAAATGCGCATCTGGTGCATCAAAATTGGTACCGTAGAAGTTTTCCATAATATATATATATGTGCATCTTTCTCCCTAAACACCATCATGAAGACAGCCCAAGACAGATAACCACATATCAAGCCAGTTGCAGGGTCCATGCTGGCACCTCGATGATCGCTCCGACCCAGGGATGAGTGAGTGGGTGACTTATACAGTATTTATTTTGTAATAACTGTTAGTCTGTTTTCTAGTCACAACTTATCCTTATAATTTTATTATCAATTTATGTTACAGTATGTTTGTCACACTTGTAACTTTTTCTTTTATGTACAGAGGTATATGCATGCACTTGCTTTTATTTCATTGATACCTTCATAAATGACCATTAGTATTCTTACATTTGGTTTGATGATTTTTGTTGTTACTGTAGTCAGGATTGTTAGAAAGAGTTTAAGGTATCCGATCGATAAAAACATTTATTTTCACAAAAATTCATTATTTGTATTTGTCCTAAATCGTGTGTGAAAACAAAATGCTTAATTTTTAGTGAGATAAAGATGGCAGAGATAGGAGATGATGCCCAGATCTATTTATAGTAAATTTAATTTGTTGGTCAACGTTATCTTCCCTTGTAGAAATGTAGACTAAAATTATTATTTTTATAATTTCTATGAAGACCTTTACTTTTCTTTGCATATTTTAAAGGGACTGATTCACGATTTCCCCCGAACTTTTTGTTTTTCACTTTAAATTATCAAACTATACAGGCTAACATGTTTAGAAAGTTTCATAAAAAATACACTTTAAAATATCAATTTCTCTTAGCATTATCATCCAAATACGTTTTAATGCATTTATATCCATGGAGGTTGAGAGTTTTAAGGAAATAGAGCCCAATAAAGCAAACAAAGCTGAAAGTTTGGGAGTACTACCCAAACATGTTTTAGCTTAATTACTACAGACAGGAATTCTGTCATTCTGTGCATTTCTTCATTTAGTTTAGTATATATATTATAATGACAAGCTCTTTACATAATATTTTCATGGTATAATCATTCAGGTGAAGACAAATTGTCACAAAGATAAATAATCTGATCTCTCAATTTATGACATTTATTTTTATTTCATGTGTGAGTACATTGCCTTTTTTTCAGTTGTTTTATCTTTTTTCAATAATGTGTGACAAAATTCTCGTCAGATTGACTGCAAACATTATATAGCAATGTGAAGTTCCCTACTCATCCAACCCTACCCTCCAAAACAAATCCTGATAGACGTTACAAATATCTTTGAATGTTTCTTAAAGACCTTAAAGTATGAAGCACGGATAAGTTGGATAGCAACGGACATGGGTTATTACAATGCAATAATGAATTCAAATTAGCCTACTGTTCAACTTTGGTTTTACAATCAATGGAGAAATAATACTTTGATAATTGGAATCAATAATATATTTATGCAATCAAATTTTGTAAAATATTTAGGATTCAACATATATTTTTTTAGGTCATATAAATTCATTTTTTTTTTACTTCAAAGTCCTTCTTACATATCAAAATAAGATAATATGTATTGTGTAATCCTTAAATCATATCAATGGCATGACACCAAGAATACAGGATATTATACATATTTCACAAGATCTAAAAACTATAAACAAAGAAAATTTATTTCTGGTTAAAGGTTGTAACATTTTACAATTACAAATATACATGTACCTTTAAGATGAAAAAATATTCATCAACAGGCTACATATTAAACTAGAACTGTCCAAAATGGACAAATACCCCCGCTGGGTTTTCCAGAAAAAGTGCCATTTGGATTTAATAAATTTGCCAAAATCATAACAAGAAAACTGAACCTACCAACAGGTCTAAAACCAGTCTCTGTATTTGCAGCTTTCTTGATGGTTCAATACACATATTGCTGTGACTTGGTGCTTGGTACTAAAAAGGAAATCAATATGTGTGATAACCTATACATATTCACTGCAAAAATATAATGTACTAAATAAACCTCTCGATAGAAAGTAATCGAATTTGTTTGAATGTATTGTAAAACAAATTGGAATGTCATTTTTTTTTATGTCTACTAACGTGTCTGAATGGATAAATCCGAATTTCCTCGATGAGAACTGCAGAATGCCTTTGGTTGTCGGGAATGATGTTCGTACAATTTATTCTAACGAAATATGAAGCAATGTACATGTGTAAAATAGCAAACGGAGATATTCATAAAGTTCTATATGGGAAAAACATCTGTACTTACTGTACGTGTCAGCTGAGGCGAACGGTCTGCAGCGGGATTTTAGCGGGCTTTTGGTGTGAGTGAAGCGCTTACATCCTATCTACATATTATCATACTAAAACGAATCTTGACTGCGTTTGAAAGTAATATGTCATGGCCCAATGCAATCCTGCCCGATCAGGATTGACGCCTGAATAAATCTTGACTGTGTTTGGAAGTCATACATCCTGGCGCAATGCAATCCTGACTTGGCCAGGATTGAAAATCATGACTGACCAAGATTGAATGGTCAGATTATCAATCCTGACTTGGCCAGGATTAAAAATCATGACTGACCAGAATTGGATGTTCAGGTTATCAATCCTGATTTGGTCATGTTTGAAACCATGACCGTGACCAGGAGTGTATGGCCAGATTGTCTATCTTGACTTGGTCAGGATTGGATAACCATTTTATTGGCCAGGATTGAAATCACAACCCGACCGGCCAGGATAAGATGTGCCAGGATTGAAAATCATGGCTGGTCATGTTTGCAATCCTGACTTGGCCAGGAGAATATATCCTGGCCGGCCTGGATTGATGTACAATGAAATATATAGAACATGACCTGGGGGTCCCCTGTGGCTTTCCGTACGTCTTTACTAGCTTTTTCTTTGCGTCTATTTACATTATGTCTGCCGTCATCAATTTCGGTGTATATTTCAGCCATTTCTTCCTGTTTGACAGTCGAGCGTCTTTTCCATTTGGATTCCAAGATTTGCTTATATACGCTTTGAATGATATTAATTACTAAACATAATGTTATGCCACAGCCCACTGCAAGAATAATACTGTTTGTGTTATTTTTCTCACCCATCACCGATGTAGTAGTTATTAGGCTGGACTGCGTAAGGTTTACACTAGAAATGTCAATCTTCTCCCGTGTAAACGTTGTTGTCTGGATTTTTATGGAAGATAATATTAAGGTTGAAGATTCTGAAAATAACGCATTGTCAAAATGGTTAAATTCCGTTCAACCCATATACATGTATAGGAATTTAAAACTCAGTAATCATAAATATTTCTTGTCCTTTTAAATTTGACTGAACAGTTAACTCAATGGGTTTTCATGCGTCCGCATTTTGAAGACTGCGAATTTAAATCTCTACGGGATTTCAATTTCCTCCTGAATTCTTTCTACTACTACTGTGTATTTTTACTAAATAAAGTAAAATCTACATCTACAAGTGTTTTCTCCGTCGTGTAAATGTGTTTCTGTCGAACTTTTGAAAATACGACGATAGTTATTGAACAGTTACTGGATTTGAAGGAAGTTCAGATATAGGAAGATTTCACCTGTTGTATTGCAGCCATAAACATGATGACAATCGGTTCTTTTGCAGGTAGTGCACCTTTGTAGGCAGGAATGTCCGTACTGTCCATCGGGGCATGTCAACATACAGTCGATTCCGAAATATCCTGGAGAGCATTCTAAGTAGACAATGGGATATAATTACATTTAATATACAGTAAACCCATTCATAACGAATTCTTGCGTATTAATAGTGAATATTTATCTTTGTCTTGGAATATATTACCTGTACACCGTGTTTATATTTTATTGTTCTGTAATATTGGATTGACCAATCGTTGCATTGTAGTATGGAATATATTGGTTGACGATTGTTTCATTACCTGCGCTACCTGTTGCAGTGCAGTACTAGCCTAGTGGTTAGAGCGCACAATTCGCAACCTGGAGGCCCAGGTTCGATTCTCGATCTCGGGGTTGTGTAAAACATAAGGTAGGACTTCCGTTAAGGTCATATCCGAGATACGCATGATCTTTACTTCTAATACTGGAGCTGTATGAAGGAATACCCACTACATACCACTACCAATAGGGGTTATAAGATCGCTATCTTCACCATACATGCTAGTCGGGATCAATAATCGTTAAATATAGGCAGTGATTGTTCTTTAACTAAGTACCTAACATTAAAAGTGAAAGTCACAAGTCACGCAAAAGATGAGATATCCTTTCCCTCGGTACAGGTAGTTTAATTAGTGTATCTTGATTGTAGCTTGATTATTGCCTCGGTAGCTTGATTAGTATGCAGTTTCGTTTTACTCTTACCATTAAAGGACACATCGCGTGTTTCCAAAGTATACAAAATAATATGCATGTTGTCTTTCTTATGCTTAATTCTAATAGTTCGTTCGCCGAAATATTGCAATAATTATCCACAATACGGATTTAAATCTAAGCCCCGATATCAACGTCTCGCTATTTAGTTAGGTATAGTCACGTGGTAGTGACGTCATATGCGACCTTCTTCGATCAACTGATAGTGATAATAGTGTTAAATAGTTTTAAAATCTCAGCTTTAAGGGGCCTAATTCATTCACCACATACATTTATTTCGATGTTGACATATTTCCCGAATGTTATATTTCACCTACAAGTGCATGCAAATAGGGATGTAAATACACAAATGTAGCGAGTAGAGTGTGAAATCGGCAACTGCAAGTAAATATTTACATGGATCATTGTCTTAACACTATTTGGTAATGTTATTCCTTTAATTTAACAGTTGTAATTAACGTTGATTTTATATAAATATAAAAAGTGCAATTATTATTTATTTTTTGGATTTGACAGATTATGGGATGCTTATTCCTCCTAGGCACCTGATCCCACCTCTGGTGTGTCCAGGGGTCCGTATTTGCCCAACTCTCTATTTTGTATTGCTTATACGAGTTATGAGATTGATCACTGTTCGTTATCTTCCCCTTTCATTATTATCATTTTTGAATTGTGATCTATACGTGGTTAGGAAGTGGGAGCACGGTGTTATACTTTACTTGATGTTACGAAGCTCACTAAAAAAAATATGAGAGTATTATAATACAATTTAAGTTAGGAAATACAATATTTTATTATTCATAATTGAAAGTTAAAATATCTTCTATCTTTTCTTTTTGTTGGTAGACACTAGGAGCACTAGTTATATGTTGTTACAGGGTGAAGGTCAGTTGCTGAGAGTGTGTATTGAAGACCGGAACAAAATACATATATTGTAGGCATAGCAGTGCTTAGCTTCGATACAACCATTGTTTTCACAGTTTTCTGCGTCTCTGTCCAACTGCTTTTAGAAAAGGTACGTAGAGAAAGGCAACTAGGACTTTTTTATGGCAAAGTCCTTGCGCTGACAAAAAATTGTCCACCTTTTTTGCCTCAGACATTCCTTCGAAAAATTTAGAAAAAAAAAACTCAGTCTAAATCCTTTCTACTGACAACTAGTACATCCTTAAACGGAACGAAAGAACCTAATGTAATGTTATTTACAAGCAGTTAACGTTATAATTGACATTTTTATCATTAAATCTAATCGGTTTATAAAATGGCTAACAACTGTTTTCAAACCTTCTCGCTCGAGGTCGCATATGACGTCACACATGCATGTCGTAAGATTTGAGTTTTATCGCTTTCAAACTCGAAAACTACGCAAAATATTGAATTTAAAACATATTTAAAGTAGCTCTACATGTGAGCATGAAAAGAATTCATTTTGCTGACAAAATAAAAAAAAACTTTAGAAACATGCGATGTGTTCTTTAAGAAATAACCATATAATGGAGGGGAACTTATATGGTTTACTGCCAAACTCGAGCTCCTCATAAAACAAAATTAATGTGAACTATCAGGTGATATTTAGAAAAAAAGTTCCTTCCCGGGATATTTGGAAAATACAAAACATGTTTCGGTGTCTTTTACATATACATATGTACATGCTTCAAACTAAATTATGCAGCGCAATAGTATTTTTATAGATAGTATATATGAAAGATACTTGTACATACTGATACATTTATCGTCTTCCAACCGGAAGTTGTAACAACATGGACTCTCCACAGTACTGAAATGAGAGAATTTGAAAGGTACATGTACGTGGAGTATGATGTGGAAAGAAATCGAGACATTTTGATTAGAGTAAAAGTACATAGATATACCTCTCTGGGCAGTCTCCTTTATTAGTTAACGAAAATCCTTGAAGAAAAAGACAGCTAAACATGGAAACCAACAGATACATGTAGATGCTTAGATGATGAAGCATTTTCAACAAACGGGAAATATTTTAAATATATCTTTCCCGAGGATCTGCATAATGTTTACACCAGAACACGCGTGTAAACGCATAATCGGATATTTGGACACTTGGCTCAAAGTGGTTTCTGACTGGCAAGTTTATTTGCTCAAAATCATTGTGATTGATGTTCTGTTATGGCATGATGACCGGTTTGCATTGAACCGTAAAGATTTAAAAAAAAAAAAAGCTCTGATGTATTCTGTAGTGTTGAAGTAGAAGCATAGGAAGTTTATAAGTGTAGAATTTTGATCACAATTTTATTTGTATATAAATGCAACCCAACATTATCTGCAATCTATCAACCATTACTTACTGTCAACAATATAGCATATGGACAGTGTCCGTTGAACCAAGTTTTGTCAATCTACCAGCAATAGTTTTGATTTTAATCCGTTATCGGAAATCTGGTTGATTGTTTTGTTTGGTATCGGAAATTTCTGTTTTGGTTATCGGTAAGCAGGTTCATATTGATTTAGAGGATAGTAAGAATCACGAATTACTTAGCATGGACATTTAATGAATTGCCTCTGTCACAAAATAAGATGGAAAGACTTCTCTTCTAATAAAAAATGCAATTTATTGTTTGCTTTTATAAACACGTTGTATGATCTCTTCATCGGGTTTCGCTTCTTTTCTATGTATATTACATTAAAGGTAGATTAAAAATGACTATCAGATACAAACGCGTATGGCCACAAACATTAACAGGCTTGAATTGCAATTTTATTCAAATAAGAGTGAATAATTGAGTTCATGTACGTATATGTGGTGTGAAATTCAAAAAGTGCAAGAAAATGATAAATGTGTCGAAAGAGATAAATATTAAACAATCGGACAAGAACCAGTCCTATAGCATAATATCAAATGGTCAGTGAATGAATGTGTCAAGTGCATGAAAAAAGCCTCTTCTGCAAAAGTATCGGACTAAATTGCATTGACACCAAATTTCATGTTATACATGGTCGGCAAACATGTCCTCATCTAATAGAAAATGACTGTACCATCAAGTTAGGATTTGCCATGATGGAGAAAAGGGTGAATATTTATCCTTGTCCACCCATCTCGATTGAGTTTTGTGTTAGTGCATTTTGATGTATGTGTCAGCCACTATACATTATATGTAGGAATTAGCATTGTTACATAAGGATTGGTCTTGTTAGGTAGTACATCAAGGTTTAGTACTTACATATGTAGTAGGTTACTGTAACATATACAATGTACATGTAGTTTGTTCTATTACAAGTAGTTTATTTCCGGACACGAAGACATACCTTCTCTCCTGAATGAGGACTGATGGTATTAAGCCATTGTGGATTTTTGTTTGATATCCGCATTTTCCGGTTAAATCATTATTGACTAATTGTTTGTATTTGATAACATCATTGGGATGGTTATAAGTACAATATTCTACTTTTCGAAATGGCATGTCGAGAAGGTACTGTAGTAGCACGTACAATCATTCACGATATCTGAAACAAAAATATAAAATTCGGAGTCAATGACTGCAAAGGTTACGTTGATCAAAGATTGTTGATTTTACAAAGATGCAATAGCATACACCAATACCAAAGCAACTCATAGATCGTGGACATTGTCGCATTTCTAAGTGATCAAGCAACAATCGGAAAATAGTCGTGGACCATTTTTATAGCGGGGGCTTTAAATTTTTTAATGTTTTCAAAAAATCCACATTTTTAGAAAAAGTTTTTTTTACTTGATGACTTTAACTTGACATTAATCCAAGCTCCCTCTTGCTTACCTTACACATACTACTTTACTGTACTGTCTCACATATACGAATTGTCGCCAGAAAAAGCCTTTAAGTTCCATTAGATCTAGCAACTCAGTATCCAGGATGAGGATGACTCAAAGCAAAAATTATAATTATCAGTTCCTATTACTTCGTTCCGGACACTTAACAACACGAACAAGATTTTTTTTTGCATCACTAAAACACCAATTTAATGTCTAATTAATGCTGTATAAGGTATTTTGAAACAAGATGGAAACTTTATTACCGATAACATAAATACTAAAAAGCTGAAATTTCCAATAACATTTACCTTATTGCCGATAACATGTTTTTATCCCACTCAATGTTTTTAACAAACTCTACTGTTCGCTTACTGTAAGTATATTTTGATCTATCATTTCCTAAAGGATTATCTACGTCTAAAAATGCAAATGAATATCCTATCTTGAATAAATACAATTCTTTACAGTTCTAGTATTACATTTTGGGTAGATTTTTTCAGAATACATAACTAAATTTCTATTTTCGCTGCTGTTAATCTCTTAAATGGGAATTGCTTAAAGTGCACGTTTAACTGCTGAAAGGATGATTATATACCTATTTAGGATTACAATTATCGCTGCATAGAATGTGTCTTTATCAATAAAAACCACGTATGAACTTACCCTATGATTCCCAAATTTACCGCATCATTGAGCCGAATGTCCGGTAACAACCGAATAACAATTTACGCGTTTACCCGCGTGATATATGTGCTCAGATACATTATATGTCGCGTACCAATACTTTTGTCAATATTTCATACTTCATTAGCGGAAAAAAGAAATTTTACATATCAAAGATAAAAGAGATATAGCGGTAAACTTCATTTTATCTTTTAAAATTTTGTTAACTCTCTTTATGGGTACCTGATAAAGCGGTGCTCTGTTTGACACCAACGCCATGAAAAACACAAAGTTGGAATTGAATGGTCATTTATTACTAAATAAATGACGAATCAAGTAAAAACATTAACTACTATGTAAAACAGATACAAGTAAGTATCCAACAATCCAACAATATATACAAAAAACATATAAGAAAAAGTATCATGGAATATAAAAGTTAGAATATTATGCAAACGTTACACAGGTCCAAAACAAAACAAAAAACAAAAAACAAAAAAAAAACATATGGTGTCAAATGTAAACGTTCCATAATGGCAACCACTCACGTCTAGTTACTAGGTTCAGCTGAAATAGTTCATCATTATTTCCTATTGTGCAATAGTTTACCTACACTACAATATTCCCCGTCTTATAACTTAGCTATCTTAATTTCATGTTAAGAGCGCGTATGGGGATGGGGTGGATTGAGGGTCTTAATCCCCCCCCCCTGAGTTTGGTAGAAAATAAATATTCACACGTATTGCCTATCTTTATGCACTTCCAGTTGTAAATATTTTTAAAATGTTAGTCCCTGGACGTCTAAAATCAATTGCATGGAATTGAAAAATCTGGATCCGCCAATATGTATATATACATTGTATCTGCGTTCCCTCTAACGGTAGTCCCTCAACATACATGTATCTTAGACCTTTTTAAAATTAGTAAACTATGTAGACAGTAGTGTAGTACTATCCCAACTCGAGATTAATCCCTTTTCTACTGGAAGCAATGATTAAGAAGCAAAATACGGAGGGTGTAATTATTACCCAAATAATTAGAAAGTTTTTATAAAGCCCCTGCAGGTAAATTAAGGCCGTGATTCGGTGGTTTGTCATGGAAGACGCGGATTATTTAGAAGTTTCTACCGTTCACGTAGCGAAAACGGGAAGTAACCTGTGGAATATAATACATTCATACAATTTACGTGTATATTTGTGTATGAGAGAAAATAATTTAAAAGGTTGAAAATATACATATCCCTGTGTGTTCATGTATATGGTAATAAACGTCACCAATATTGTCATTCATATTTTGGAATAAACATTAGTTTTACAGGTATGAACCGTGAAAACAACCAAGGGGATGCTTCAGAATGAAATTTTTGGATATATAGGTACATGTAGAGAATACAAAATATCCAATTAATTAGATTACAAAATATCGGAAATATAAAAGTTTGGATATCTCCCGAAAATTATGCGTCACTTGGACTACTCCTGTAAATGAATTATGACCAAAGACGGTTAATTTCTAATACAAAATATCTATCTGATTTTATCATTATTTTCCAGAATGTTGTATGTTAATATCGGCGTATCAAGTCATAAGTTGCTGGATTAAATCTGATGGCTGGTAGCGGAAGGCAACACAAAATATATTACTAGTATTCACAGAAACGGGTATTTCGTCTACCGTACATGTATAAGTATATTTACTTATGTATTAGATTTTCTCGAGTTATATAAATGATTTCATAAAAAGTTACATTTCAGGAATCTATAGAAAATAGCAACAAGGAAAGTAAGCTGCCATCCACTTTTCTTTAAAATAAACCTATCCCTTAATTGTTATACAGTAAGCAAAGTTCGTTATTATTATACTAGTGTGTAAAGATCTATTTATTGGCTGGTAGTCAATGGTAGTGTAAATGGAAGGTTGAGCTGATAAACTGAAGTCATGTTATAAACCATCCTTCCTTATGATTTTGAGGTTAGGGCATATCAACATATATCATTTGCTCTTGTATGAATTTTCAGACAAAAATAAAGAAAGCTTTTTGTTTCGTCTACCCCCCCCCCCCCCCCCCCCCCCCAAAGACGATGCTGCGTGCCTGATCCCACTATCTGATATGTTTACTGAATAGATGCCCAAGTCAACGCAAAAAACGAGATTTCGTTGAATTGATTGATTGTATATTGATTAATGTCCCTTGTATGAAGCAAGCGGTACTGAGGACCTATTGTAACCCGGATCCATATGAATAAATAAGTCTAGTTTGTATAATGGGATGAAAACAATAATCTCCCCTCCCATTAATACAAATTACACATTTACTCTTTATATTTTGTAATTTAAAGGGAAAGACAACCCAAAATACTTTTACATGATAAATGATAGGATTAATCAAATGATAAAGATTTGTCGTACAATTCTGTTGATATATGGCCTAGATAAGCTTCAGGACTAATTTGAAAACGTTAAAAATTGAAATTCCCGCGATCTATAGAGGCTGCCATGATGTGGAACTCTTATGTATTCAAGACCAGAAAAATCAATAATTTTGACGTCACACAGTCTGTTCCGGTTTTGATGAGATTCTAAGATCATCCACAGGTGCGTGGGTTCAGGACCCCCCCCCCCCTTCCGAATAAGCTACATGGGTTGATTTAATTATTTTTTTCTCGAAAATATTTCTAATGCATGTCAACAACGTCTTGCATACCCATCAAGTCCAAAATAATTCAAAATAAGCCCTTTAAAAAATATCCTCACTTGTTATTATAACAGAACTTATAATAACCAGTGAGGGTATTTTTTTTAAAAAGGGCTTGCATGTATTTTGGACTTTATGGGTATGCAAGACGTTCTTGACATGCATTAGAAATATTTTCAACAAAAATTAATTAAATCAACTCATGTAGCTTATTCGGAGGAGGGGGGGGGGGGGGGGGTCCTGAACCCAAGCACCTGTGAGATCATCAAAGACGTGCATGTGGTAGATCTTACGAATAAATAGGTTGATGCCTTCCTGGCAAGCAGTTAGTTACACTAATGTGAAGGGGAGATGTGGGGAAAAAAATTCTCGAAATTCCCGACTCAACCAAGTCATTTGAAAAGAAAAGACTATAAGTTGAGGTTCAAGGCATTTGTATGAAGAATCGTTTACCGTCTGCCTTGTTTGCGACTCGACTGAACGTCTTCTTTTCTCAATTTCTTCTTGCGAAAGAACGGGCTCAAATCTATACGGCCCCAAATTTAACTGTTCGTGATTTGTCATGTTTACATGCTGCTGATGAAATAAACCGGAATAGACGGTGTGACGTCATAAATTAAACTTCAGTGGCCACTCTCTTAGCGGCGGGTAATTCAAAATATATGATAGATTAATATTGATTTAATTGTTAAGCAAGGAGTTTTGTTGTTAAAGACTGTCAATTACGATATCAGTAATTAATACTTAATCCATAAAAGCAACAATGTGGTTATGATTGCCTTTCCCTTTAACAAGATTCCTTTTTAAATGTAGGTTTTCATGGTCATTAAAAAGGTGTTATATAAATAGATATACATATTTATTGCAGGTTGATAAATCTAACCTGTTACGTCGAACACGTGGTTGCTATTTATAGTTTGTAAAGGAATTCAGGCGTGTCATACCAGTAAGACCGGTTATGTAGAGCATGCTTAGCAGGTTCTGTTTCTCAGTCATTCGAGCTCAAGACTTTGTGCTGTTCACACGCTGTACTATGTCTGACTCCGAAAACGATTTGATGGGCGTAGACACAGAAAAGGATTCTACATGTAACAACCCTGTTAATCCTTGTACAGATATTACAGATACTTTCAATTTATTCAAGTGCTATTTGGATTCTTCACTCATTTCCTTTAAGAAAGAACTCTTGGACAGCCAGGAAGGTCGGGAAATTGATCTGCAGAAGAAACTTAAGAAGGACATAGCTTCCTCCATAAAGTCACCCGGCAATAAAATTCAGTTCGAATTTAATGAAGAAATCATTTCCGATGTACAAAATTGCAGAAAAAGGTAAAGTCCAACAAAGAGTGTGTTGCCGTGTGTGAAAACATTGCCAACAAATTATCCAAGCGTAACAAGCTGATTCGAATTGCCGACAACTCACCAGCAGGTTGGGCTACCGTTAACCAGTATGAGCATAATGATATCGCATCGGATTCCGACGATGACAGAAAATTGCGCCAAGCCGAAAACAGAGCTTTACGAGCCATTAAGGGAAAGAAGCGCTTCCAGCCGTATAACAAGACACGCCCCTCTGGTTACAGCGCTCCTCAGTCTACTTCTGGTAATATTCCTGCAGCGGCCGGAAGCCAGCAGCAGCTTTTTCGTGGCTTTGAGAAAAGACGACAGCCCTCAGCCTACGATATCTGCTTCCACTGTAAATTCGCTGGGCATTGGAGGAAATATTGTCCCCTCTTCAGTGCTGGCAACCAACAAAACAATGCAGGATCCTCTAGCAAATGATAAGTATGCCAATGTTGATCTCATGATAGATGAATGCTACATGTCTAGCAAGAATACTGATTTTGATATCGTATTTAAACATCAGAGATATTTGAACAATTTTGAAAGTTCCCACGATTGTAAAGGAGTCAAACATCGCTTGAAAAATGTTTTAGAATTTTGAAAATCTATCAATGCATCTGATTTCATTATCAGTACTATAAGCACTGGTTATGTAATTCCTTTCATTATGTCACCTAAACAAATGTGTATGAAAAATAACAGGTCTGCTTTGCTTAATATGGAATTTGTTTCAGAGGCTGTTTCAGATTTGTTAGAGACCGGGTGTATTTTGCAAGTCCCATTCAAGCCTGTTACTGTAAATCCGCTTAGTGTAACAGTGAATGGTTCTGGTAAGAAAAGGTTAATTTTGGATCTGAGCGTTTTGAACAAGTTCGTCAGAAGAGATAAAGTAAAATTTGAGGATTGGAAGGTTGCAATGCAGTATTTTCAACAAGGGTGCTACATGTTCAAATTCGATCTTAAGTCTGGCTACCATCATATTGATACATGTATATGTTCATCCCAACAAACTTTCTTAGGGTTCTCTTGGGAAAATTTCTTTTACGTTTTTACTGTCTTACCATTCGGCCTTAGTTCAGCGCCTTACATATTTACTAAGTGTTTAAGACCAATAGTAAAATATTGGAGACAATCGGGTATCAATATAGTTCTATATTTAGACGATGGATTAGGAATGGCACAATCCTACGAGAAAGGTGTTCCAGAAAGCGTATTTGTGAGAGATTCTTTGGAACGTGCAGGGTTTTTAGTAAATTCTGAAAAGTCAGTTTTTCAACCATGTCAAAAATTAGAATGGCTTGGGTTGTTATGGAACTCTAACCTGTTTTGTTTGTCTATTACAGAGAAACGTATTTAGGACTGTAAACAAAATTTAGCAGATTTGTTTCACAGACTGCCTCATATTACCGCTAGACAATTGGCCCAGTTTACGGGTAGGATTATTTCTATGGGTCCGGTCATTGGTAATGTCAGTAGGCTTATGACTCGGAAGTGCTACGAATTGATAGAGTCTAGGTTTTCATGGGACAGTTTAATTAAATTTGATAGTTTGCATGGGTTTATAACTGAACTTGTGTTTTGGTCGAACAATTTAGAAAATTACAACTGTCGTTATATGAATGGTTACTCCAAAACATATGCGATTTTGTGTACAGATGCTAGTTCTGTAGCGACTGGAGCAGTTTGTCATCTTTCAGGTACACAACAGTTCTTTCACAGTAATTTTTCAAAGATAGAGAGTGCAAAAAGTTCTACCTGGCGGGAACTTAAAGCTATTCAGCTCGCTTTGTTTTCGTACAAAGAGCAATTGAGCGGTAAATCTGTGAAAATATTCACCGACAGTAAAAACTATGTCTCTATCGTGAAAAGTGGCAGTATAAAAAGTACATTACAGGATATAGCTTTTTCTATTTTTCATTTGTGCTTACAGAAGAGAATTTTCTTAGACATTGCTTGGATCCCTAGAACATTGAATGATCAAGCAGATTTTTTAAGTAAGTTGGTAGACCATGATGACTGGTCTGTTTCTCAAGAATTTTTTGAGTTTATGAATGATTTGTGGGGTCCTTTTACAGTGGACAGATTCGCAAGTCATTCGAATACAAAGTTACCGAGATTTAACTCTTTATTTTGGAATCCAGGTACGGACGCAGTAGACTGTTTTTCACAGGACTGGTATTCCGATAACAATTGGCTCGTGCCGCCTATTCATCTAGTCTTAAGGACGGTGAGACATCTTTTGTATTGTAGATCACGTGGTACTTTGATTGTGCCTTACTGGCCGTCGTCGCCGTTTTGGTCAATGATCTTTGGGCCAGGTTTGACGTACAGAAGTTACGTGCTTGATGTTATTGAGTTTAAAGACACTGCTGAGATTATGCGTAGATGCACTTCTAACAGTTGTATATTCGGCACAAAGAAATTCACAGGTTCATTATTAGCCGTCAAACTTGGTTTCTGAATGTGGTAACGGTATGTACTGTCTGAATCGGGTGCATGTATATGGCAAGGTCCTAGTACAGTGGTACTGTGTGACAAGGTCATGAGTATGAATCGATAGAGTTCTTATTGTATACATAGATTTATTGACAATCAGAATGACAATGTCATGGTACAGGAATTGTATGGCAATGAGACACGGTCTAAGTACTCATGTGGGTACTAAGTGACATGATCTAAGGATTCTTTGACACGGTCCCTGTTATTAGACAGAGTGACAAGGTCATGTTTTAAAAATTATCTTAACTAGATATTTATCAGATTGTTTATGCTTACATTTTTCAGATATGTTCCACATTGGAAGATGGTGTTCATTTCAGACATCGGAGAAAAATTTAGCCGACTTAAGGTTTTATTGTGAAAAGTCAAAGTCTGATAATACCTTACGTAAATATCGATATGCTTTCAAATCATGGATATGGGCTGATGGCCTTTTTTATGCACCACTTTTGTTTCCAATAAAGATTGATATGTATTCTATAGCATTATCACATCTGTGTTTTGTAAAAATATTGTGGCTGGGAGACCACTGTTGTGTAATAATTTATTGACCTGCATTTCTAGTCAAGAAACAGTTTATATGTCAACAATATCTTTGATGCTGGTTTGTCTCCCAGCCAATTCTTTTATTATTTTATGATTTACATTTTCTCGTCATTTAAATAAATGACAACTTTTACACTTCAACATGTTTTCTGTTATGATATTTGGAAACAAACAAAGCTGCTATGTTGCCTTGGATAATCAGTGAGGTTTTAACATAAATATCGATGTGCTTTCAAATCATGGATCAATTGGTGCCGCTCTCAAAATCCAAAGATTCAACACATTCCTGCTACAGACTATCATGTTTCATTATATTTGATTCACTTATCCAAACAATTCAATTCAGTGTCTAAAGTGAATGAAGCTTTTTACGCAATTTCGTGGGCCCACAATATTTCAGGCACGGATAATCCTTGTCATTCATCTTTAGTCGTTTCGGTTTTGGAAGGAGCGCGTAGAATTACTTCAAAACCCGTCACTAAGAAAGAACCCATAACTCCAAAAATTCTACAACGGATAGTGGAACGTTACGGATCTTCAAGAAACAGCTTACCTGACATTAGAATATCATGTACATGTATGTGCTTATTAAGTTATGCAGCGTTTTTGCGTTTTTCAGAACTTGTGAATATTAAGCGTTCTGACATAGCATTTTATGATGGTCATTTTTCTCTGTTTATATCCAAAAGTAAAACAGACAAATACCAACAAGGTAGCAATGTTATTGTTTCTAAAACAAATAATGTCACCTGTCCTTATAATATGTTGAAGTTGTATTTGCAGGTTGCTGTTATTGCATCAGATTCTGACTGTTTCATTTTTAGGGCAGTTACTTTTTGTAAAAAATCGGGTAGCTATAAATTAAGAAAGTCTGGACCACTGTCATATTCTAGGGCTAGAGAGATATTACTTGATGCATTGGAAAATGTGGGTGTGGATAAATCTAAATTCGGTCTTCACAGTCTCCGATCTGGGGGTGCTACCGCAGCTGCCAATGCTGGTGTAAACGACAGACTGTTTAAGAAACACGGCAGATGGAGGTCAGATAATGCCAAAGATGGCTATGTTCATGAAAATATTCATTCTTTATCATCAGTTTCTAAGTCATTGGGTATTTGATGCTATTCTCGAAAATATAAATAGCAATAAAATTTGTATTATCATTTTTTCTTCTTTTCCCCTTTCTTTGTATTTCGAATGTGCAAGTCTTGGAGCAATTACCCATAAAAAGTGTTGTTATGATTTTGAATCAGGTAGTAAATATTTTATGTTCGTTTGAGACTGGTCGAATTAGAACATAAACATATTTATTGCAGGTTGATAAATCTAACCTGTTACGTCGAACACGTGGTTGCTATTTATAGTTTGTAAAGGAATTCAGGCGTGTCATACCAGTAAGACCGGTTATGTAGAGCATGCTTAGCAGGTTCTGTTTCTCAGTCATTCGAGCTCAAGACTTTGCGCTGTTCACACGCTGTACACCCACCCACCCACCCTCTACATACACATTGCTATTGTGTTGTAATGTATATTATCATACAGGTTTATAATGTACATGATACAAATATTTGTTACAAAGAAGGTATATATATATATATATATATATATATATATATATATATATATATAGTTGTATGTCATTGTAGATATTGAAGATATTATTCCTCAAGGCAGTGAGGCAGATTGCGTGATATATGTACTTATGAATAAATGTGCAAGTCTTGGAGCAATTACCCATAAAAAGTGTTGTTATGATTTTGAATCGGGTAGTAAATATTTTATGTTCGTTTGAGACTGGTCGAATTAGAACATAAATATCTCTGTGTGTGTGTTACAATATTCATATCGGGAGATATAAACAACTAAACATCAAAGGTTTATTTCTAACTAAACATTGGTAATTGTACATATTGAGAATCCTTTTTCTTGACTAGAACTCACTCACTGTTTATTTGACAGGTTTTATCGTATTGGAATGTACACTGTATTTAAATTACCTTTTGTAGATACGCACTTGGACACCACATGTCTCTTACATCTTATCACTTTTATGAAAAAATATACAAGGTACTTCGTATAATGACAAAGATCTGGAATCTTTTCAAAGAGCATGTTAAGATATTTTTTAAATCATTCCTGAAATTACGTCCAAATATGTGTTATCATCTCGCGAATCTTCATCTGAAAGTTTCTCGCTCTCAAAGTTTTCATTTTTCGAAGGGTGCTGCAACGAGGACTTTGAATTGGTGTCAATGTAAACTAAAATGTCCCCGTCTTTGGTATCTATGACTCTTGCATAGTCATTCCATTTGTCTATTGGCTTGATGTATGATCCGTTACTAGAGGTGTTGCTGCTGGAGACGTCATGGCCGGCATCCTGATAGTTATGATAGACTTCAGGTTGAGGGGAAAGTGTGGCATCATTTTGAATCTGACTGACTGAACGCCATGGATAATCAGGGGACATTTCAACAAGGTGTCCTCCGATATCCTTGTTGGGCTCATTGGTTACTACGCGCTCATACCGAAGTCCAACATTGACTTCGTTTTCATCAATATCGCAGTAGTCATCGCTGGGATTTTCATGTTGTTGCTCGTTTCCAGTTTTTACGGAATACCTTGCCTTTCTCCTTTTACCGGCTCTTGCTTTCACCTGATTGATGATAATGATTAACAAAAATAGAGAAATCACCCCTCCAACTACTGCGATCACTGTGGCCGTGTTTAACGCTTGTGGTGGACAATTGACGGTAGACTCGGTGGATGTCGTTCTGTATCTGTCCATTATAGAAGTAGTACCATCCTTGATTTCTATTGTTTGATAACGGGTAATTGTAATATAAGCTTTGGTATTTGTTTCTACAAAAAAATTAAATGATGCTATTACAATTCACTTAAGGAGCTAGTTCGTGTGCCAGGAAATAGATTGTACATCTAATTTCAATTGCCATCGAATCAGGATATGGTAACAGAAAATAATATCATTGTTTCACCACAAATGTTGATCATATAGAGTAATTGGGTGTTGTTTACTAATGTCCCGCTCGAGAATTTTTCACTCAGACGGAGACGTCACCATTGCCAGTGAAGGACTGCAAAATTTAGGCCTACATGTATGTTCGGCGATTACGGACTTCGAGTAGGGAGGGATCTTTATCGTGACACGGTGCCTCGGGTTTAAAAAGTTATACTTGTTTGTATTTATATAAGAGTTGCCGAAGTGACGCATAATTTTCAAAACTTCTTTTTCCGAAGAGATAAAAAAAATTGACAGTTCCGATATTCTGTATTTTTTATATAACCAAGTTTGGATCAGTTTCCGTTCTCCACCCTTACTTTTTTTTTAACACGTAGAAATTACAGGTAAAACGTAAACTGACCCAAACCAGGATATTTTGCATAACATGCCCAACAACAAAATTCATTCCTTATAATTAATTCAGAAAGACTAAGCTATAAATCTTCATTCATGAAAATGTTAATAAACGCTGACTGATAATAACAAATCACTTTCGCCACACAGTCACTGTAATAACAACTTTTACGGCTCATTAAAACCTACAGGGAAAATATCGAAATATATAAGAAGTGGTTGTACTTTGTTAAATGAGCATTTTACCTACATTGATTTATACTACTGAACATTGTATGGCAAGTAAAGTAATACTGTAGTTTGCTAATCCATAACATGTAGGTGAAATAATAAGTTATGATTCATATTTTATTTTCGAAATGAAAACCCTCTAAAAATCTAGTCTGTGCATGTATGTTTTTATTTTACCAAGTTAGATATCTTAATATTGTATCAACTATATGTTGAAAACTTACCGATCGTGGGACAGCCAAATACATGACTGCATATGGATATGTCACATTCACATTGGTCACCACAGGTTACTCCATACGAGGGGTAGGGACACACAACGGAGCAGTTCCGTCCAAAGTACCCCGGAGTGCAGGCTAAAAGTACATATATCTACATGTATATCTATAGATCTATCTATCTATATATCCTTATTTAGTTCCAACAACATCAAATCGTGAATCAGCCCATTGGACGAATAAGACGTGTTCTAATTCACTCCTTAAAAACATTGATTAGCAAGCCAAAAACAGTCATTTATATATATATATATATATATATATATATATATATATATATATATATATTTTTAGATGGAGATTTCACATTTAATCCAAAGCTTTCGCTCTGCGGCTCTTCCACTGAGTATATATATATATATATAGTGAAGATAACAAACAGTGATCAATCTCTTTAACTCCTCAACTTCAGAGTACTTGTGCGTGGAATCAGAGTAGTGTTTGAATGATCACTAGATGTTTTAATGATGTCAAAAAGTATAGTCTTTAATTTATCGTGAGCAATGGTCATGTAAAGTGTTGAAAAATCATACGTTTTGATGTTGTTGATTTGAGAAAAGGTTTGCGATTTCTAGTTTACTAAAAGTTCTTTAGAATTTTTTAGAATTCACATTTGATTTGCAACACTTCAAATATCATGCATAACATACATTTAAAAGTCAGAAGAAAAGGTTCACAACTTACTTTGTAGTGTCAAATAATCTAAAAACAATCACTAACCTGTACAGATTCCATCAACCAGGACATAATTTGTACAGCATTCACCGCTGAAAATAATCAGATGAGAAGAAATTAATAGAAACAATCAAATTCGAATGGTACATTTTTGCCGAAGGTTTATATTTATACCTAAATAGTGGAATTAGATTTGTTTTTCGATGAGGGTCGCTCACGATCATGCCATGTGAGTGGTAGTATTTGCTTTGGTAGCCATTTAAAATGTTACTATTCTGTTACTCCTACCAGTGTTCACAAACAGCGTTGTGATTAAGAAAGTCATTTAAAAATCAACTGATAACTGCACAAACATTCATGTGTTTATATAATTTTTACAAACAAATTCTAAAACTAATTGTAACTTTGTGTCCGTCATGTTTTAATTCAAATGTATCCAAAACCAGTAGGATATTAAAGGTTAAACTGATAAAAATATACATCCATGGGAGGTCGCAGCCGGATCTCTGAAAGTAAAATAACCGTGTGGTATCATACGGGGGAAAATACATCCCAAATATTCCAGGACGGCCAGGGCTTCCTGTTGGATCCGACCTTCGAAAATACAAAACAGATAATGATAAAAGTTACGCTCAATGAGTACACAAAAAACGTTTTCATACTCAATTCCCATGCCATCGTTATCACAGTCGTCTTTACTCTGAGTCTTCCCATTAATAGCAATAAGAGCAATCAGTTGGCAAAGGTGTCGGCTAACAGCAAGAATTGAAAACATCATTCACCAGTCTACAGTCGATTTCAACAGATTATGTTGATTTCAACATAGACATGAATTACGTAAGTTTCCGCTTTGTATGTTTTATTTTAAGTATGTACTTTTATACACCACGAAGTTTATGTAATTGACCGATTAGTATTTGATTTCTAATATGCAACATTTCCCTAAATCTTTCAGAGGTGACATTCCATGTATAATTGTATTCTTCTTTTTTCTCATGCTTTATTTTTAGACATTTACAATTACATCTCACACACAAAATCACACACATGCATACAATATCTTGCATACAAAAACTTTCTACATGAACTAGTATTTGACAGCTAGGCATAATTTAAAGGTATTGAAAATATACATACCAACAAAATGATACTAAAAGTAATGATAACAAATATAACCTATAAAGCTTTGGTTTTTCATCACTTGTTATCAACAATATCATATATTGCCCATTTATTAAATATTTTGGATTTGCATCCATATTTGTATTCTTACATGGCTGTACTTTCCCTCTTCCTATGCGTTCATCCTTTTGGTTTAAACTATATTTATCAATTGAACAAGTCACATGAAATATACAAACATACTGTAAGTGCAACAGGATTCGGAAGCAAAGTGCGAAGACTTATGTACATGTAGATCTGTCTCCTATATTACATATAACAATGGTACAAAATCCTCCTATAGTTATGGTATAAACATATACGCGATTCTTCTTAAGTACAAATTGTGTTAAAACTTAGGTATACAAAGAGTGATGATAATGTGTGATGGAGATGTGTGAAATTTTCCTTCACATCATGCGCTTCTGTCTGATTACAGTAAGACAAAGGACAAAATGCAAGCCCAAGCATTAGATGCTATCATATTACATAATGCTCTGGGATTTGTGTTATAAAACAAATCTCTTATTTTGAATAATATATTTATTCACTGATTGAAATAAAGATATGTTTTCGGAAACTGATAAATGTGGGTTTCCAAAAAGCAGTAGGGTTGTGTTGATGTTGTTTGCTAGATTTAAAAGACATTTGCCCCTCGGTTGATCATACAATGGACATTCTGAGAGATAGTGTTTGGTGTCCTCTATCTTACCATATAAATGATATTTAACGCTGCACATTCTATATGATAGCTTGTTGCAAGGCTAAAAAATTCTGTGTAGTCGTATAGTGCCAGGGCCCAGCTAAAATTCGATCAAATATTAAGACATTTTTCCAAAATACATTTTTGCATATCTTGGGAAGTATACGGAATTTCGTGCTTAACTTTAGTAGTAATGTAGATTGATTATGTATGAATATATTTGTACTACCCAAATTAACATCATTAATATAAATCGTCAAACACCTCTGTTAATGTGGTTTGGATAAAATAGAAATAATACATTTTCATCTTTATAAAGACTTGTTATTACCATTATTATAATTAATATAATTTATGCACTATATAATGAATTAATATTGATAAAAATATTAGTATTTTTAAAAGTCTTTAAATCGGTACGGATCCCTTAATCCTTTTTTGGGTAATTAGTTGCACCGGTCAAAAAAATGACTGTGACAAGTTTCTCTAAGACTTTTCTTTCCTTTCTTCAGTAACTCGTCTAATTCCTCTTGATTCAATAGTTTAAGAAAGCGCTCAATATTTTCAATATCTTGGTTAGCATTCGCAAGTTCCTCATCAGATACGTCAGAAAATGCAACCATCTTCAGATTGAAGTTAGCTTTATTTCGTGCTTTACTATTTTCCGTTGATAGGTCCAAAATGTGACGTACTATACCATCAATGTTTTGCGCGTCTTCAGTTTCCTTGAATTTTGACTGAGTAAAAAACCACTTTCTCCATCAAAGGAAGACATGCTCATCTTACAAAGGCGAACTTTCAATTGATTCAGAAATATCACATACTAGTATAAATATCGGTACTGACTAAAACCCGGTCTCGGTCCCGGTCTTCGGTCTCGGTCCCGTGACTAAAACCCGGTCTTCGGTCCCGGTCCCAGATACTTTTATTCGATAAAAACAGAATATATCAGGATATTTGAGCCCCATTTCTCAATAACTTAGGTATGACATCTCATGCCTGCATTCTGATAGTAAATTGATCATATTATTTTCTTCTTTCATAAAATAATATGTGAAAACTCCGGGACCGGTGGGACCGAGAAATAAAAACAATGCTAAAAGCCGGTCCCGGTCTCGACATTTTCCCTCAATAGCCGCTTTAATCTACCTTTTCATAAAAAAGATAAGGACGTGATACTCAATGGCATCCCTTTGTATACATATATTTCTGATTTATTGTGTGTATAGGTTTTTTATTCCAATATTCTTTATACATGTACTTATGTCAGAATCGAACTCAACTACATGTACGTGACATTTTGTCCCAAATGATCGCGTTACACTACCTTTTCATAAGAAGATAAGGATGTAGAAGGGAAATAATATACATGTGCTTATCCTGGTGTATTTGTTTGTAATTTACAGTTAGTTTATTTGTTCATTTATTTTATTTCTACTATTCCTGTCAAAATCAGTTTTCAAAGATTCATGTTTTGTATTCCGAACCCGATCTCTTTATATGGGTATAGTTGTATATAACCAATAAATAATAACTATAAAATATTTCTTCCTTTCTTATTTGATACTTAGTTTTCTTTCTTTTTTCAGTTGTGGTTCTTTTAGATACAATGCTTAAAAAAAATCCACCTAATATATCTATAGTATCTATAAAAGTGTGTCATACATAGAGCACATGTATGGAGCGCCAAATTAACATAAACTCAAATAATTAAAGATATCTTCAATTATTTGAAGATATCATCAATTCATTTGATGCGCGCAACAATTCAATTAAAGATCTCTTCAAATAATTAATGATATTGTAACGGCCAAGCGATTGATTTTATAGTAGCTGCCACCAGTTGTCTTCCTTGACAACAATCCAATATTTTGAAATTGACTCTGATGTAAAGTTTACTAATTTATTGAGTTATGTATAAGTTAGGTGAAGTTTGTTATACAACAATGTAATACTCCAGAAATACTTCTGGGACTTCATGCACAGAATATAAAAGAACAATCGTAACAATATCAATTACAATAGAGTTATAGCGACTGAACCTGGTGCCAATTGTATGAATTAATACTAAGTTATAGTCTGACCCAACCATGAAAGGTGAAGATAACAATTCCATATATTAAATTATCATTGGTATAGAATAATAATTGGTTTCCCTCTTTAGATTGATTAGTTGAATTGTTACTTCTATGAATAATATTCTGAATCTTACACTTATTATTAAATTGTGATTTTACACCAGTAATTCTGAACACAGGTAACTGGGAATGATTCTTAACCTAAGTAATTACCTAATCTAATCCTAATTAATTAATTAATCTCCAGATCAGCCTTATCAGGCAACACTGGGAACGTCCTATTCGTAAAGTAAAATTAGCTATCTCCCAGAATCTTGTCGGATTCTGACTTATATACCCTTTCTGAAGTCCGGGGCAACAGACGGGACAACCCCACCAGGGACGGGGCAACGCACGTACAGACGGGTCAACCCTAACTTTCCCCGGACAATCCCAATCCCCATCAAACCAACCCCGGCTAAGTATTCTACGGGACTATATCGTTTATCTATAACTAAAATAACTTAAAATCAAGTCTATAAATCCAATTATGATAAAGATCAAACACTTACATTATAAGCACTCTTCGTAGTAAAAATCAGCCGTCTGCAACCTAAACAACTTTGACCCGAAGATCGGGGTCAAATAAAAATAGACGCGGCCCTAACTCTGACTTTTATAAACAAATATGGCACCTAACACGAACAACGTGCTTGTTTATCACATTAAAAATCGCTATATACACAAATATATATGGATGAACACCATGCTACTGAAGTAATCAGCGTAAGTAGGCAATAGTCATATTAATAACTTGTGGTTTTACATACAAACCTTTGATTAAAACTATAAATAACACCGGTAACATCGAGTGTAAAAAATAACACATGGCACATATGCACATGTATGTAAACATACTCAGTCAACGACTGGAAATAACGAGAAAAGATCGTAAGCTATAAATACATATAATCAAGCTTGCAATATTAGCTAAAGAATCCCATTTTCCAACAATATCTTCAATTCTGAATTACTGCGCGCATTAATTGAATTGATGATAGCATTAATTGAATTGAAGTGCGCATTAATTCATTTGATGAGAGCAATAATGTTTTAATGCGCGCATTAATTCAATTTAAAGAGAGCAATAATTGAATCGATGATATCTTCAAATAATTGAAGATATCTTCAATTATTTGAGTTTATGTTAATTTGGCGCTCCATACACATGCTCACCAAAAATTCTCAGATTCTGTATACTTATACAGAAGATACCCTCTGACTTTAGATGATCTTCAAATAATCTATGGTATGGTTTTACTGTAATATTATGTGGTAACTATATTTATTGTGAACAGTTATATACGTATATGTATAAACATATATGTATTAATTATGCTGCACAAAAACTGTTTGTTTCCTATTTTCAAAATATCTTATATTTCAAAGTGCATAAATTTGACATAAACTGACAAATTTACAAACAATGAAATCTATATTTATAAATATGCAAAACATACATGTAAATTCATTTAAGAAATAAATTTCAGTTTTGAAAATACAAATAGGCCTACTGTTAGCGCTTCGTGAAAAGTATGCCTGCGTGAAGCATTTTATACCCTCGTGTATTTTTACTAACCATTCAAAAGTTATGGCTAAGGTTAAAGATTTTCAAAAGTAGGTCAAATTTGAAAGGTGAAGAATTGCATGTAAAGAAATGTCTTGTCACAAGGAGTACACATGTGAAATATGAAAACCTTATCAACATGCATTCAAAAGTTATGCCGAAGGTTCAAGTTTTTGCTGACAAACAGACGGATGGACCAAAAACTATATAAATGCGCCCCGAATATCCGATTACGGGGGTACAACATTTGTTTTTCAAAAGCATCATTCTTGTATTCAGAATCTTTCTGGAAAGGGACGGGGGGAGGGGTTGTTGACAAGAGTGCACATTAATTTTGTTTCGCTATCAACAACAATTATTCATCATGTTTCAATAATCATAATAAAATTTAAGGAGAATATTTGTTTTGTTTTTTTCCATTTCACTAATAAACATAATTTTTTAAAGTACCTCATACATCGTACATTCTGGACTCATATTTTGCACGTATTATTGTAATATTTACATAGAGGATTTTCTTCCCTGATTAAAACAACTAATATAACATCATAATTTAACAAATTAATGCGATTCTCACGATACACTCGTAAATGAGAGAGAGAGAGAGAGAGAGAGAGAGAGAGAGAGAGAGAGAACAGTAACCCGCGTATACATGTACATATACAGAGACCCGGTTCGGAATACACCAACATTGAATTTGAAAATTTTATCAATCGTGAGGTTTTTGACCTAAATGAAAAATTAAAGGAGACTTAATTTTGTAAATACTACATCCAACAGTAAATTACAAACAAATGCACCAGGATAAGTACATATATAATATTTCTCTTCTACATCCTTATCTTTTTATGAAAATTTAATGTAACGCGTTCATTTGGGAGAAAAAAAATCACGTAGTTGAGTTCGATTTTGACATAAAAAGGAAAATTGGAATAAAACACAAACATACAATAAATCAGAAACATACATGTGCATACAAAGGAATGTCATTGAATATAACACTCTTATCTTTTTCTCATAAAAAAGTAGATTAAAGCGGCTATTTAGAAAAATAAAAACCATCGAGACCGGGACCGGCTTTTAGCACTGTTTTTACTTCTCGGTCGCACCGGTCCCGGAGTTTTCACATATTATTTTACGAAAGACGACAATAATATTATCAATCAACTATCAGAATGCAAACATGATATGTCATATCTAAATTAACGAGAAATTGGGGCTAAAATATTCTTATGTGTTCTGTTTTTATCGAATAAAAAAATCTGGGACCGGGACCGAAGACCGGGTTTTAGTCACGGGACCGAGACCGAAGACCGGGACTGAGACCGGGTTTTAGTCAGTACCATAAATATCTACCAAAACCCACCTGCAGGTCCATTATTTAGACAAACGCCTTGTTATGTAGCATCTTGTAACACAAAAGCCATTAAATAAAATGTTGAGCACCCATAACTTACATATGATTGTCTATTCTGTAAACAATGAACTTACTATTGCATGCATGTTACCTGGAACAATACACCGATCCACTGTCGCTGCATAAACCCCGCCCACCATGGTTACGTCATAGCAACAACGGAGACTCGGACAAAAAAGTAAACAATGGCGGCGACTGCAAACGCTTTCGAGATAATCCCGGTTAAACTTCTGTTAGATTAGGCCTACTTTAAAAGGGTCATCATTTCATCCCGTGTGATAGAGAAGGTTTTTTTTTAATAATTCATTTTTATTTATATGCTTTCAAGTTATTTCATTCCACTCACAAAAGCGTAGAAATCACATCGAAACGACAGGCCCCGCGTTCTAGGATGACGATCCTCACTCGGGTTTTGTAATGCTTTATTCTCATTACTCTTGCCAAACAGGCTGTTGATATTTGTTTTCATATATCTATTCCATAATTTACATTCCTTTGTCAGTAGACTGATTTATTTTTTTTAACATGTCGTAATGATTACCGTTTCGGTAAATTCGATATGTTGATGATCACCCACTTGTAAACAGACTGAATACGTGTTCAGATTTGGATGTTAAAATGAGTGCTTCTGCATTCTTTTCTTTTGAATCATTAGATCTATATACATTTATAATAATCTTGGCCCCATAATATATTGCAGTTGTCTGCATTTAAATATTCTGTAAAATACGAACAGCAACAACTATACTAGCCTACGCAATGGTATTATGAATAATTTTGTTCAATAATCTCTGGAACATGTTCTCATATTGGTATAAACTGTACAGCAATGTAAACAGGGGTGGATTTAGGACCCCCCCCCCCCCCCCCTTGTGACAACTTGAAAATGAAAGTAGTAGATTTGACATTATACTTACAGACAAGTGCATAGAAATAAACAAATCAATTATTTCTTGTCATTTATTGATTTTATTATGTATAAAGAATAGCAAGAATAACCCATAAAATTAACAAAAAATGCCCCAAAACCCTAGCCTATATTGGGTTCCCTTTTGACAAATCTTAGATCTACCACTGGTAAACATTTTAAACTAAACCAGACTTCTCCAAAGCTTTCATGCAACTTAGTTTGCTTCATTATTAGTAGGGGCAATTAGACTAAGTGGGCTTCTAATTTAGAATTATTTTTTCATAGTTATACAAACTTATAGGTCACTCTTATGCCTTTGTGATATAGAACGCTCTAACCTCTCGGCCACCGCGGCGGTCAGTACAATATGAGAAATAAAGTACTGTCAAGACAAAGAACTGACGTCACAACAATGTTTTAATTCTGAATACAATACAAGTTTTATACATTTTGTTTATTTGATTCCACCCCACATAAAGATAATCATGTTCAAAGTAGAGGAAAGGCCTCAAACTGTCCATTCTGTGAGAGAAAGAAATAATCTCGGGCCTACATGTATGTAGTTCGAATGGACAGTTTGGGACCTTTCTCCGTTACATACTTTCAGAGTGCTTGTTAATCTATAACAAAATAAAATTAACAGTTAGGCACAAACGGGCCGCTGGACATAATAGAGGTGAGAGCAGGTGTCTAGGAGGAGTAAACATCCCCTGTCGATCGGTTACACCCGCCACGAGCTCTATATCTCGATCAGGGAAACGGAGTAATCCGTAGTCAAAACCAGTGTATAACGAACGACCTTACAATTGGTATGAAACATGCCAGACAACATTTGACCCAATGAAAGGTTGAACTGGTAAATTAAATCGTTATATAACGAGCATAGAATTTGTGAAATGCCGTCTTTAAACGAAACTGATGTTAACCCTGTGACATCAACTTGTTTGTCGGGTACCTGCCTCGATTGCATATATTATCTGCATTCTGGTATCAAAATTGATAAGTTTCAGCTACATAGAATGTTCTTGTACTTTTAAAAGGATGTAGAAGCTTAATCGGTGAGAAAAATGTCACAAGACACATGTTGGGTTGGGTCTGTAAAATACAATACATGTAGATCTACAATGTACATGTAATTGAATATGAAAAAGCTAAGCATGAGGCAATAATAGCGCTTTTCAAAATTTGTCAAGAGTTAGTTACATCAAGGTATAACGCGTTTGCTTTGTCGGAAGTATGTCCATTTTGGTCAGTCCGACTTCCTCGCCCATAGCCAAGGGACAAAGCTGTATCCTGATACTGTTCAGAGTTTTCGCTGGAATCGACAGAACAGGCTTACATAAATGTGCAGGCATTCGCGGAGTTACTTCAAGTACAGGGTCCAAATAGTTTTCACATCCAACTGTTGAAGAGGGACTGGTTCGTTCGTCATCAGAATCTATGACCTTGGTATAGGTGTGGGCGGATCTCTGTTCATTTGGCTCTAAATAGGATTCCCCGTTACTGTCAGAATCGGTGGTGCCTTGGGATTTCACGTCGGCCCTATCAGATATTTCTGGGATTTCATTGATTTCCTGATACCCGCGTGCAGATAACTCTGATTCACAATTTATTAATACATTGTATTTGTTCCTGTCATTTGTAGATTTCTCTTCCTGTCTATTTACGACACTAGGCCTGACGACGAAAGCTCTGTCCTCAATTTCGGAGTATATTTCAGCCATTTCTTCCTGTTTGACAGTCGAGCGTCTTTTCCATTTGGATTTCAAGATTTGTTTATATACGCCTTGAATGATAATAATTACTAAACATAATGTTATGGCACAACCTACTGCGAGAATAATACTGTTTGTGTTATTTTTCTCACCCATCACCGATGTAGTAGTTATTAGGCTGGACTGCGTAAGGCTTGCACTAGAAATGTCAATCTTCTCCCTTGTAAACGGTGATAAAGTTGTCTGGATTTTTATGGAAGATAATATCAAGGTTGAAGATTCTACAATATTGTAACGACATATTTGTTTTTACAAATATATATATATATATATAGCATGTGTATGAAATATAAACGTCTCTTGTTAAGAATGAATTGCACATCGTCATAATGGTTAAATTCTGTTCAAACCATATATTATGGTCATCTAAAACTCAGTAATCATAGATAGTTCTTGTTCTTTCAAACTCAGTAAGCTTAGCAAGTTAACTCACTGGGATTTCATGCGTCCGACAATTTGTAGATTGCGAGTTTTAATCCCTAAGGGATTTCAATTTTCCCCTGAAACCTTTCTACTACCATTGTATATTTTCACTTTTTAAAGTCTACAGCTATAAGTGGATATACACCCTTCAAGTTAACCTTAAGTGTGTTTCTGTCTTACGTTTGAAAATATGACGACTGCTATTGAAGAGTCATTGAATTTATTGATTAATTATTGTTTAACGTCCCTCTCGAGAATATTTCACTCATATGGAGACGTCACCACTGCCGGTGAAGGGCTGCAAAATTTAGGCGTATGCTCGGCGCTTATGGCCATGGAGCAGGGAGGGATCTTTATCGTGCCACACCTGATGTGACACGGGACCTCGGTTTTTGCGGTCTTATCCGAAGAACCGCCCCATTTAAACGCCTCTTACGACAAGCAAGGGGGTACTGGGGACCTATTCTAACCCGGATCCCCACGGGATGTCACTGAATTGAGAAAAAATTAGATATAGAAACATCTCACCTGTTGTATTGCAGCCATAGGCATGATGACATTCGGTTTCGTTGCAGGTAGTGCACCTATGTAAGCAGAAACGTCCGTAAAATCCATCGGGGCATATCGACACACAGCTGTGTCCGTAATATCCTGGAGAGCATTCTAATTAAACAATATGATATAATTACATCTAATATACAGTAAAAAAAATCATTCATCAAGAATGCTTACGTATTAATGGTGAATATTTAGCTTTATCTTGTATCATATTACCCGTACACCGTGTTCATATTTTATTGTTATCTAATATTGGATTGACCAATCGTTGCATTGTACGGAATATGTTGGTTGACGATTGTTCCATTACCTGCGCTACCTGTTGCGGTACAGTACTAGCCCAGTGGTTAGGGCGCTCAATTCGCAACCTGGAGGCCCAGGTTCCATTCTTGATCTCGAGGTTGCGTAAAACATTAGGCGGAACTTCCGTAAATATCCGAGAGGCTCATCTTTACTTATAATGCCGGGCGCTTTGGTATGGAACACTCACTACATACATGTACGTTAGCTGGGATCAATAGGGTAGTGATTGCTCTTTAGTCAAGCACCCAGCATTAAAAGTCATGCAAAAAATAAATAGACTTTCCCTCGGTGCCGGGGACAGCTTTATTAGTGTGCCTTTTACTACTGACAACAAGGGTGAAAATAAAACGGGGGCGAATATTTCCCTACACACAGTATTACCTTTTTTCAAAAAAATAATCACACAACGGAGGGGAAAATAATATGGTTTGCTGTCGAACTCCTTATAAAACAAATGTGAACTAACAGGTCATTTTGTTTTTTTAAAAAGTCTTCCTGACGAAAATTTAAGAATGGAATGTTTGAAAAATAGGAAACATGTCCACGTGTCTGTAACAAACCTTAAACTAAATTCTGCACAGTAAAAGCATTTCTATAGATAGATAGATATATAATTATGATAGATACTTACCGATACATTTATCGTCCTCCAACCGATAGTTGTAGCAACATCGACCCAGCACAGGTCTGAAATGGGAGAATTTGAAAGGTAGGCCAAGTGCGATGAGGAAGGTAATCGAGACATCTTGATTAGAATAAAAGTACATACATATACCTTTCTGGACAGCCTCCTTTATTAGTTTGCGAAAATCCATGAAGAAAAATACAACTAAACATGGGAACCAACAGATACATGTAGATGTTTAGACTATAATGCATTTTCAATAATTAGGAAGTATTTTGAATATCCTTCCTGGAGATCTGCATTATGTCTGTATTCCACAACCATCTATGAAAACTGTTGAATTACAATGTACCAATATAAAAGCTGTTATCATTATTATCCTTGTATTACCCCCCCCCCCCACAATTCTTTGCAATAGGGTATATTGTAACGGGATCTTTCGTGTGTGGGTGAGTAGGTGTGACAGTGTGTGTGTACATGTAACACTGCGCTTATAATCACTCTGCAGCCCACATTGTTTGTTCCATCGATTGGATACTTCAAAGGTAGCTCAGTTATCATAAGAGAAAGAACTGATTCTGGGGTTAAAGGGTCAAGATCAATCTAGGAATTCATAGAACAAGAGGCCCACATGACTTATCGGTCACCTCAGTATTAGTGAAAAGTAGATATAGCATGCATGGAGAACTTTATTAAAATATAAGTAAGTAGCATAAATCTTATGTGAAATTCTGTACAACAGATGTGACATGTGTCCCACTTGTCTTGACTTCTCTGCTGTGATGTGAATTCCCATCGGGTGACTTGGATCGGTAAATGTCGGAGTAAAAATAAACGGGCGAAATTTCGAGAATTGTATCTGCTATATTAAGACCCTGCGTCTTGAAATGAAGCTAATACATTACTTTTTGCACAGTGACTTCTAGATTACGCACTTTAAAATTATTTTATAGGCGTTTGATGCGAGTGAGTATTTTTTAAATCTAGGTCAGAGTTCGATCTCTTTATTTATGGTTATAAGGAGTTTCGGGTGAAAAGGCTTAACCTATGGTGTCCGGAGAGAGCCATTTGCAAAAGCGTGACTGTGCGTTAGTCACAAAACGCCGTCACGCCAACAATCAACGTGCCTTCTCGCTCTCAAGCCAACAAGCAACGCGCCTTCGCGCAGACAAGCAACGCGCTCTCACGCCGTGTTGCTTGTTGGCGCGTTGCTTGTTGTCGTGAGAGCGCGAAGGCGCGTTGCTTGTCTGCGCGTGGCTTGTTGGCGTGAGAGCGCGAAGGCGCATTGCTTGTTGACGTGACGACGTGTTGTGACTAACGCGCAGTCACGCTTTTGTAAATGGCCCTATCCGGACACCATATTAACGTCTGATATTCAACCTGAACAGTTTGATAAATTAGGTATAATTTTCTGGCATAGTCTCAAATGGAATCCGATGGCTTATTATTGGAATGAAGGAGGTAAGTATGTCATTGAGACAAATTTGCCATCAAATGGGCCATCAACATTCAACCATCTGTAGAATTGTCAGAAAGTACCAGTTACCAAATGAAGTTAAAGATCTGGAAGACCCCTCAAACATCCGTTCGGGAGGGCTACGCACTCGGAAGAACGGTAGACGAAACGCTTTATTAATAGTTAAGTTTTAAAAAGGAAATGGTTGCCACATCGTTTGTTTTCAACGACAACAGTGCGGAATTGACTGAGGGCATTTGACTATCGTGCAAGAAGATTTGCTTACACCTAACGACAAAGCAGCACAGGGGCTAAGCCCGTTTTGGGCCCGAACTCTGTGATGGTATCACAGAGTTCGGGCCCAAAACGGGCTTAGTCCCTGTGCACGTAGTGAATGGTGTCAAGCTCACCAGCGGTGGAACCTACATGTACCCTCTTGGAGGAAAATACATTGGTCGGACGAAAGTAACTTTTTGCTACATATCCCAAAAGGACGAATGCGTGTATGGCGGCAACCTAGAATTGCATATATTGAAGAAAATATTGTAGAGACGCTTCAGTTTGGTGGTGGATCAGTTTTGATTTCGGCCTGTGTTTCCTACAACTGTATGCTCGATCATTTCACAGTTAGTGGCAACCTTAATTCACAAAATTGCTTAAGGGCTATTCTTTGTGTACGCGTTTCATTTTGACATTCACCCTCTTTGACCAAGGCTATTCTTCATGGATGACGACACCAGACCACATCGTGCTGTGCAAGATTTTGTGCGTAAAGAGTCAGATGCAACACTACCATGGCGTGCTCGAAGTCCAAATTTGAACCCTACCGAGTACATTTGGTACATTATTGGTCGCCAGTTCGTGACAGAACACTGTCAATTTAAATATTAGATGAACTGAAACAATTTAGAGAATTCATGTAATCGGCACACACACAAAAACTATGTATATTTATTTCCAAAATTCAGGAGTTAGTCTGCTGTCCTCCCATGTATATTTATTAAATGTCCGAATCTCTTTGTATACATTATGTCCCCACCTCTATTTTGTGCTAATGAGCATATATATGCACATACCCTTGGACGTATGTTTTATATTATTACAAAATTAAACTATGTACTTCATGTACCATTGTAAATGGTTTGGGCGAATAAATGAAATGAAAATGAAAACTGGTGTGTCCAGGGGTCCGTGTTTGCTCAACTATCTATTTTGTATTGCTTGTAGGATTTGAGATTGATCATTGTTCGTTATTTGCACCTTTCATGAAATGAAATGACACTGCATAACAGGATTGGCAAGTTTTCATATACCACAAAGTTATCTAGCTACATGTACTTTTCTTAAGGAAATTTGTCAACAAGTATAGACAATGAAAGCAATTGCATATGTAAAATTGGCATATGATTCACTAGTCATACCCCACACAACGAAGTTACGGAGGGTATCATGTTTTTGACCCGTCCTTTTTTTGTCTGTGCAACACTTCTGAGACCGCTCAACAGAATTTCGTGAAACCTTGTAGTTAATAAGGACACACTGAAGATATGCATATTCCCAGAAAATTCTGATTCAATACTTTTTCTGGGAGTTATGTTCCTATTGAACTTAGAATTTTGAGGCCGACTGTCTTGTTCTTGTAGTAATGCATATCATTACCATTCATTATGTGAGGCATTAACAAGCAATGTTGGAGGGTGGAGTATGTGAGTTTGCTTATGTCTGCTTTCTTTCATATTTTATTAGCGAAATTACTCGTATATAGTGTAGAGTTGTATTGAGCAAATTAATAAAAATCCATTATGCAATATTGCTGAAAAGAATACACTGTTAGCCTCAACAGCGGAAGAATCGCCATACCTGCATTTAAAAATGTGTTACAAATGGTTATGCAAACTAACCTCATCATGAAATACCTTTCCACATGTATGACATTCTATCTGTTTTCCCTTGCTACATGTACATGCAAGCTCCTGTGAATTTCTACCGTACTTCGATGTGAATTGTTGATGACATGTTGCGGACTCGTGTGGGATTTGCTTTGTGTGGTAGTTTAGATGATCAAGGTTCATGTTTTTAGCTTTCCTGAAGAAAATTTTCTGACGTCCCTTAAATAGACAAATTGTCAGCATTTTCCTGATGTGTTATTGAATACAATGTAAAATATCGTTTCCTTTTGAAGATTTAAGCGCATACGTCGCATAAGATATACTGTATTCATGAATGTGGGCTTTCTGGTTGCGCATTGCTTCCTCATCTTATCAAGATTGCTACGCGTAGCCATATGTTCCCCGCGGCCGCTAAAAAAGTTGAAGCACAAAAGTCCCATAACTCCTGTAAAATTTGTAGAATTAAGATTGCGGTAAATTATTATAGACCAGCCTTGCAAAATGATTGCAGTTTGTGGTGTACATTGTACTTGTAAGCTGACCTTTTCCTGGGATGGAAATAAAGACCTAACAATATGTTTACCTATACACAAGTTTTATTTTTTGCACTTATTGTATTTCAAAACAACACACACACACACCCTCCCCATTGTGGCTGTTGTTGGTCTTGGCAACTAGGCAATGAGTAACATTTTAAAGTTTTACATTAAAATTTTACCATGAAAATTACACCTGTGTATTGACACCCAAATGGTACAGGCCAAAAACACATCATTGCATAATGTTATATCATAAAATCAAACAACAAATTTAGCAGATCTTCTCATTCCGGTTGACGGCAATGAGACGATTTGCAATCACCCCCAAACATCAATCATTAAAATGTCAATATTCAATTAAACAAAAAACCATATGACTATGATTCCGGTGAGCGACAATCAAAGTGTATCATATATATATGTGACCAAATTGTCACCAAATAATTCAATACATACAATATTGTCCAATCAAATCATTAAATGTCCATTCACGGGAACCAGACGCGCATTCTTCCACATGGCGGAAATGATTACAATATTAACCATTGAGGCCACCGCCCCTGGGGGGGGGGGGGGGGGGGGCGGGGGGGGGGGGCGGCTAGTTCCTGGATCTAAGACCTTGCCACAAAATACCCTGTCCAAATTCTAGTATAACTTTGGATACACTTGCCATCCATTCGTTATAAATTGTTCTAACCCTGCACTAATATTGTTGAGAAAAATTTCATTGCATATTTTTTATATATGGACCCCATCTGCCTCAAAAAGATTTGTGTTTACATGTTTGATATCCAAATACTTGATATAACATCCCTCATTCCTTACTATATGAGCCGCCACTGAACCGTTGATTCTTTTTGCAGAATTATTCATTTTTTCTATGCTATCTGATGAATACCAGTTCTTTCTAGGCAATATTTGTGACCATACTAGCTTTGTATTGGGTGAAAGTTTCCAAATTTTGTCAATTGTACCTTTCATATCTTGTATAAGCTGTTTGATTGGTGTATACCCAATATTATTACCACCACAATGTAGAATAATGTAATCAGGAGGGTCAGCAACTTTCAGCAATGTTTTGATCTTGTTGTACATTTCATACCAGCCCATACCCCCTTTTCCTTGCCACCAAATAGACACATTTAATCTATCCATTAGTCCCAAGTTAACTCCATCTGGTCTGATTCTAGCTGCTAAAAATGCTCTTTTGACTATTGATGTGCCCACTACCCATACCTGTTGTTCTGAAAATGTATATATTGAGACATGATAATATTATATAATTATATGACTTGAAACCATTTTCATATATACTTAAACATATATGCAGTCTTAAGGACTACACCCACATTTATATTATGATTACATCCTAACATAAATTTTGTATGCTTTAGATTTCCATCTTCCTGCTTTACAGATTTCTACCTCTGATATACCAAACATTGCTGCACTGGTTACTGCTCCAATTCTAAATGAATGAGACTTGTATTTTTTACCTTCTAACCCTATTATCGACAAAACTTTATTTAAAACTGCCGTAAATTGTTATCTAGTTAGTGGTTGTCCACTAAAATGACAGAACAACTTCCCCTGCACAGAAGGTCGTATTGCTAGATATTCTTGAATAATCTTAATTGGTTGTATTTGAGACCCAAATTGGCTATTCTGAATAATAATTGTTTCTCCTTCCCCTATTTGATCCATTTTGGAATGCTTTAGTTTTATTTGCATTTTATTTTCTTCTGTAAACATTGTTATGTCTTCATAATCAATTGCATGTCCCAGATCTTTTTGGTTTTTTATTGTCATTTCTCCAACTCTAAAGAAACCAAAAAATGCTAAAGTGTAGGCGGCTTGAAACAGTTTGCATTCATAGTAGTTTGTACAAACCAAGTGCAAACTTTGTAGTTTTTGATTTAATATATTTGATGTAATTGGCAGTCTGGTATCATTTTTCTTGATCTTTCTTCTGAATCCTTCTAAGAGTTTCTTAACGAGAAAGCTTTGAGTTTCATCCCTATCGTTTTGAATTTTTTGTTTGTAAGAAATAGCTGAAATGTAAGTTCTAGCTGTTGCCACTGAGAGATGTTTTGCTGACATATAACCTATAAATAGAACTATTTGCTCTAACGTAGGGGGCCATATCTTGCTAAGGTTTAGGGAATCCTGGAAATCCTCAAATCATCTTAGTCCCTGATTGTATGTTTCATGAGTATGTTGGGCTGTTGCTAGATGTAACAAGTTGTTTACGTCATTTCTAACAGCAACTGTTGAAATTATACTGGTATTTTTTCCGGTATCTTGTTTGCTTGTGGAGCCAATTCCTGAAAAGTTTTAAATTGTTTACGTGACAGTGCATCTTCGATACTATTTTGTGTACCTGCTATATGTTTTGCCTTGAATACTATGTTGTTTTTAACAGTATAAGGACCAACTTTCTTATCAAAAACATGATTCTTTTTTTATTTTGATGTTTGTTTGTTAATAATTGACACCAGTGCATTGTTGTCAATGTACATTATGATCCTCTTGTTCTTAAAGAGCATTTTGCCCCATATGTAAATAGCTAATACAATGGGCACCAGCTCCAAACATGACATTTCTTTAAAAATACCTAATTCCCATTTTGTTGGCCAAGGCCAGAAAACCCATCTACCTTCCCAGTATGCACCATAAACAATTCCATATTTTCATTACTCAGCCAATCACTCTCATGCAAGAGTCTAACACCATTAAAGTGTTGAAAAAAAAAAAAGTAACCAAGTTTTAACATCTTCCCTAAACTCATTTGTGATTTTGATATGATGAGCTTTTGTCACCCCACAAGTAGCATCATAAAACTTCCTGTTGAATGCTCTTGCATTTGGCAAACCTTTGTTGAAAAAATTTAAGCTTACAACTATGCTTTGTACTTCTTGTAACTGTAATGACTTTTTAATGAGGGCCATATTTAGCATATATTTTAACTGTTTTACCTTTTCTAGAGGAATTTTTACAACCATATCAACCGTATTTATTTCTAAACCAAAAAATATAATGCTTGTTGATGGCCCTACTGTTTTTTCATTTGCTAACGGTACACCCACCAAACTGCACAAATTCTGAAACACTTCCATTAAATGTGAACATTCTTGAGTATCTACTCTTCCAATAAATAAGAAATCATCCAGATAATGATAAATCGTGCCAATACCTGTCTGTTTCTGGAGTGGCCAGTGTAAAAATGTTGAAAACTTTTCAAACAGCTTACATGACATTGCACAACCCGTTGGTAAACATTTGTCAATATAATATTTTCCTTGAAATTTGAAACCTAGCAAATCAAAATCACCAGGATGGATTATCATTAGCCTAAATGCAGATTTGATATCCATCTTAGCCAGCAATGTTCCTGTTCCCAACCTAGCTACTGTTTCTAAAACCTGATCTAAAGATGTATAAGCTACTGTACATTCTTGGGGATCTATGTAGTGATTAACACCATTATTTTCTGGAAAAGATAGATGTGTAATTAATCGCCACATTCCCTCTTTTTTTGGTAAAATGCCAATTGGCGATATTTTAAAATTTGATATAGGTTTATTGAATATGCCCCCCATCCTTCCTTTTTCCACTTCATTATCTATTTTTTCTTTCGTTCTCTCAGGGTGTTTTTTGACTGATGTAAGATTATCTGATTCACTCCTTATTCTTGGCCCTTTGTACCCTAATCTGAATCCAAATCTAAATCCTTGCAAAAGTTCTAAAGCTATATTTTTTTTTTAGGATAACTGTGTAACAATGATTCTAAATTGTTTATATCTATAGGGGTGGTCCCAAGCTTCCATACATTAGAAAGTTCCCCCTTTGACCTCTGAATTGAGACCCCTCTTCCTCTTGTGTTTTGGTACTGACCCCTTGAAAATCTGTTATTTCCCTGTCCACGAAAATTACTAAAACCTTCCCCTTGTGTGCTAATGTTTTTTGATTGACAAATGTTGCTAGGATGTTGACCCCCACACTTGATACGTAGATGTAAATATGCACAGGGTGATCTGAAGCATGAACCTTGGTAGTTGTAATTGTAACATTTTTTACTCTGACTCTGGTAAGTTGGAGCAGCAGACAGAGTTTTAACAGCAGGTAAAACAAACATCAACCATAATTCTGAATCAACCTCACCCCATGGTTTTGTAGGGTTCTTTGCCATTTTTGATCTGAATTGTTGGTTATACTCTTTAAATCCAAGATTTCCTGACCTAGATGCTGCTAACCTAACATCGTTCATGTATTTCAAAATTTCTAAATAAATACTGCAAAAAATTATAAATGCATCCGTCCATTGTTCAATGTTGTTGATTTTTTAAAGAATTTTTCTCTGATGTTTGTAAGTCCCCACTCACCATTACAATTGTTTGTTTTTTGGCTCATTAGAATTAATCAACATTTATGCCAATTCTACATATTGACCACTGACTATTTTGTTTTTAATTTCTTGTGAAACATTAAGTCCAATGATATTATTGTAACTGTTGACCATATTTTGGTATATCTATGCCCTGTGTACCTCGAATAGTTTCCCTGGAATTCCCCATGCGGAATCCCGATGGTTCATCTCTGGGTGATACATCTAACTCTCCCTCAAATCCATTATTTCTTGATGTCTCCATTGTCGTCTGCTCTTGAAATTCAACTGGTCCTTCCACATTTTTATTTGTTCGCCCCTTTCTCATAACTTCAGCTCCCTTCTTCTTTTTCACCCTTGTTGATTTTTCTTTTGGCATGTTTTTTTTCTACAATTTAACTTATTTTCCTTAGCTTCTGAATCTTATAAAAATGTAAAATTTAGTCTCGACATTTATCTAACCGTTCTCCCGAAAATGTCTCGTCATAAAAGGAAATGCTATTGTGTTTGCCAACTTATTTCCGGTAAGATTCCGGAATAGTGTTTCCGAAAAAAAATCCTGAGAAATTAAATTTATTTAAATCTGGCTAAAATAAATGGATTTATAGTTAATTCAATAAATCTTATTATGATCAATTACATATGGTAACTAATAATCCTAAAGCCGTTGAGCGGTCTCTGAGAAGTTGCATCCACAAAGTGTTCCTATTGTGTAGCATGGACCAATTCGACAAAGTCCCCTAACTCCTGTAAAATTTGTCGAATGAAAATGGCGGTACATGACTAAAAATCCTACAAAATCGATTGAACTGTTTCTGAGGAGTTGCGTCCACAAATTCAAGTGGGACGGACGCATGGACAGTGGTACAGACACGTGCAAAAAGTATTCGGTCACAATGGCGGCGTGTTTACGCTGACGACGAACGCATCAATATTTTGCTGGCTGAAATTTTTATGAAAACATACACCAAGAATAAAAAGTGAACTACTTACAATTCAATACTTCGTTAGGTGTCCTTTTAATCTTATGGCATGCAGAATGCGTCTCGGGATAGATCTATACAAGCTCTGAATGTAGGCAGGTGTGATGGTCGTCCATATGGGCCGAATTTCCTCGATCAAATCAGATCTCAATTTTATAAAACCTGTGCGGGACTGAAGTTTTCTTTTAATGTAAAGCCACACATTTTCAATGATATTAAAGTCTGGTGACTGGGCAGGCCAGCTTAAACAGTTGATGTGATTTCGGGCCACATATTCCTGTGTTGATCTGGATCGATGGACAGGCGCATTGTCGTCCTGGAAAAAGTATCCATTTTGTGGAAAATGTCTTGCCAAAACTGGCCACAGGTTGTCCTCTAAAATGTCCTGATACTTAGCAGCGTTGATATTGCCTTCCACTGGCGTCATAGTTCCAACACCCTCCCAACAAATGCACCCCCATATCATCACTTCGTACTTAGCGCGCGGCGTGTGCTGTTGAACGAGATCGGGTCGCCATCCTTCATCCCTTTTCCTCCAAATCCGAACTCTTTCATCATGTCCTATCATGATTTTGCTTTCATCTGAGAAAATCACACGTTTCCAGTTGTCAACAGCCCACTGTCTCTTCCCCCGACACCAAGCAAGTCGTTTCTTCCGATTCACTTCTTTAATGACAAGTTTCTTCTTGGCAACACTCCTCCGAAAATTATTTTTGTGCAAGTTATGTTGTACTGTCCTTTTACTCACTGGATATTGCCTCTCTTCATGAAATTTTGCCGTAATATCTGATAGCGAACATCTGCGATTGGTTTTCACAATCCTCTCCAACTGCCGATAGTCCCGAGGTTTGATTTTCGGTGGCCGGCCACTTCTGGGTTTGTTTTCAACTGATCCCGATTCAGAAATTTCTTACAAACATCAATAACGCTCGATTTGGGTAACTTCAACATCTCACTAATCTTTCTCCGGCTGTATCCACCCTGCAATAACTCCACAATGACCTTTTTAACTTCTAATCCCATCTCTTTTCCTCTCCGACCCATCTTTGAATAATTCGTAATTTTCCCTTTGTTTGTAAACAGCAGACGATAACTAGGTACCACATGACGTATCATGTGACCAATTTCTAATTTTACAAAAAAATTCTACTTCCTGACAATCCAAAAATAGCAGGGCAAGGTCATTTACTTCTTGCTTTCGCTTTTAAACGTAAACACGCCGCCATTGTGACCGAATACTTTTTCTATGTCCCATTTCGCGTTGCGGCAGGGGACAAAAAATATTACAGTCTGGGCATTTACACCATGAATATTGATGTGTCGATTTAAATGGGATTTATTCGTGACATCCTTATCACAAAAGCGATAGCTATTGTCTCGTGAAGTTACGTTTCTGACAAATGATACTTCCATTTAAGGTTCATCTATTGGTTAAGAAATGTCCTCTACTTCGGATCCTACTAACGCGTCTCTGTTGTATAATGAAAAGAAAACCCGAATCAGTTATTTGTATAATCACTGGCGTTGGATGGCTTAAATGATGTAAAGTTTACATTCAAGTTTCTGATGTCCAAAATGACGATACCGGTATATGCAGATGTATAGGTATCTACCGCCTTACTAACTATTATGATTAATTGTATGCATAAGAAAGATGAATTGTGTATAATTGTATTGTGCTTTAAAACGTGCAATTATTCAATCCATCGAAAGTCCAATTTATAGTCCGCCCTCTTTGACATGGTGTCTCAGCTTTTAAAGTTGGGTCAGAGAGACTCGTGAATTTCGATTCTAATATTGAACACTTGGCGAAGAAACAGTTTCAACCAGTATCAAACGTCTTAGGTTTGACGCAATTGAGAATTAAATCCGTGACTACTCTCTTGAGAAGTTGGTGCTCTATAACTAAGCTACAATAACCGGTGGAAAATATGATAATGATGTGTGAATGATTTACGAACAGAGACTGTTTGATACATGGTAAAATGTGTTCAATACATGGTAAAATCGTCATATTGCTTTAAAGGACCTCTCCACTTAAGCTGTAGCTTGTGGTCCCTTTTAACCATGCCTCTTTTCAAAGAAAAAAAATGATTTCTCTAGCATACTCTTCGGTAAATATTAAAAAATGATGTATCCCCAGTAAGTGTACACTCAGTCCCTTTCCCCTGGGATATTGGAAGATAATGGTTGAAAACTAAGTTTTGAATGGTCACCCTAAGCCTGAAAAGTACCGAATTACTACCCGAGGTCAATACAGGTAAATGAGGTAAAAGGGAAACGTATAATTATATTCTTTTTCAGATATATTCAGAAAAAAGAAATATAGACAACCGTGTGCTCGATATAAACAAAGGCTTTAAAACCCGGTCATTTGATGAATATCAATAGAGATTTAATAAAAACAGACAAACCCAAATTCAAAAGACGGCATAGCTCTTCATGTTTACAAACTAATGTACATCGCAGCTAAAGTGGCGAGGTCCTTTCTATATGAAAAAGCGAAGATAACGAATAGTGATCAGTCTTATAACTCCTACAAGTAATACAAAATGGAGAGTTGGGAAACCCGGACCACTTGATATACCAGATGTGGGATCAGGTACCGGTGAGGAGTAAGCATCCCCTGTTGACCGGTCACACATGCCGTGAGCCCTATATCTTGATCAGGTAAACGAAGTAATCCATAGTCAAAATCAGTGTGTCAAGAACAGCCAAACAAATCGGTATGAAACAAGCCAGACCGGATTTAATCCAATGTAATAGGTTGTATTGGCAAACGAGATAATTATAATGACCATAGCATTTGCAAAATGCTTACTTTAAACAAATCTGTCAAAACCCCTGTAACATCAACTTGTTTATCAGTAGCTTGCCTCAATTCTTAAAACTTATCGTACACAGAACTTATAATAACTCTTGTCACTGGATTGAAATCTGTAAGAATATTTGTATTAATGTTGAAGATATATTTATGAAAAACAGTTAACCAAAACGCAAAAATATGAGGCAAATCAGTGGGCATTGATTTGTTGATTGCCTTAATGAATGAATTTTTTAATTTTTCGTTGGATACCACATAAAAAAGACGAAAAACTGCATCATGGTGCGTAGCGCATGATGCAGAGTTTTCCGTCGTTTTTTCGTGGTATACCTCCAACCAACGAAAAAAAAAGGATAAATTCATTCCATATCACTTAAAGTTTTAAAACGTTGAGTTTAAATAATAATACATGGCATTATTTCAGTTGAATTAATGACATATTCTGTCATTTTGAGATCGGCGTAATAATTTGTGTTAACGGCAACTAAATCCATTAATATAGTGACTTCCACGAACTGTTGAGCCAACAGGTTTCTTGTGAGCTGAATTGGGCAGTTTTAAAAGGATGAGAGAATTTTACTGGGATTTTGTTAAGTGAAACTGGAATTAAGGCCAAGGTTTTACAAGTAAATGCTGTTGTAACGTCGTACGGAAGGCTCGTTTCGGTGCATATTCATAGACATATTATTCCGGAGTTCAACACCATCGATACAATTTTAGGATTCAGGATTCTAAATCTATCCACAAAAATCCAATAAAAAGTATTTCCGGCATTGTTTTCGTTGGATACGATATACCACTATTTTTTCAACCAATGATAAAGCGTTAGTATCGAACTTGAAAACAATTTGATTTTATTGTCAACACGTTCTAAATACAACGCAAGGAATTTACTTTCGATCAGTACGTAGCTAAAAGAAGTATCTTTTGTCAGTAAGTCACATGGAGAATACGGGTTTCATATATACTCCCAAGTCGATTATGTACAGAGGGCTCTGGATTACGGTTGTAAGTACAGTACCATGATGAAGGTCCATTCTTTTCGTCCAGTGAAAATGAATGTTCTTGACACGTACAGGTTATTAATCCGACAGTATTATAATATACATATTACCTTCAGTGATTTGGCAGAATATATGATCATTTTAATTATTAAGTTTCAGCTATACAGCTAATATTTTTTGTTTTTAAAAGAGCATGGACACGATATTTGATAAATTGAACTTAACAGGGTTTTTTGTGTTGTAGACAAAGTTCTTTTATGAAAAAGTGGATGAAAAAAATATTTGTTACACACGATACGCTTTGTATTTAAACAAAACCCGGCTCCCAAAATCGTGTTTGTCAACATCCTTGTTATAGTCAGGAAACATCATCAATACATCTAAAAAGTATGTTAAAACACTCAACATTTCCCCTTACATTACTGTTAAACCAATTTAGAGAGCAAGCACACATAAGAAAGAACAGAAATTCTCGTTTTAAAAGTTGTTTTTTCCACCAATGTCGTCAACGGATAGTTGAGTCACGTGACATATAAACCTAAAACAAGGCTCGTGCCTTGTTTTGAAAATGAATAGTTTATATCTCCTACGTACATCTTTGTGTATATTTAGGTTTGTTGCTATGTTTTCCACGAATCAAATACTATCATATTATATCTAAATATTTCATGAACCAAAATCGTGTTCTTGTCCCTTTGAAAGGATGTGGAAGCATAATTTAGCTCAGAAAAATACCACAAGGCACAATTAGGGTTGAGTTTATAATATACAATATATCTACAATGTCTACAATGTACATCTAATTGAATATGATAAACCTAAGCATGAGGCGATGATATCGCTTTTCAAAATTTGTCAAGAGTTAGTTACATCAAGGTATAACACGTTTGCTCTGTCGGATGTATGTCCATTTTGATCATTCCGACTTCCTCGCCCATAGCCAAGGGGCAAGGCTGTGTCCTGATACTGTTCAGAGTTTTCGCTGTAATCAGACAGAACAGGCTTACACAAATGTGCATGCATTCGCGGAGTTACTTCAAGTACAGGGTCCAAATAGTTTTCACATCCAACTGTTGAAGAGGGACTGGTTCGTTCGTCATCAGAATCTATGACCTTGGTATAGGTGTGGGCGGATCCTTGTTCATTCGGCTCTAAATAGGATTCCCCGTTACTGTCGGAATCGGTGGCTCCTTGGGATTTCACGTCGGCCCTATCAGATATTTCTGGGATTTCATTGATTTCCTGATATCCGCGTCCAGGTAACTCTGATTCACAATTTATTAATACATTGTATTTGTTCCTGTCATTTGTAGATTTCTCTTCATGTCTATTTACGACATTAGGCCTGCCGACGAAAGCTCTGTCCTCAATTTCGGAGTATATTTCAGCCATTTCTTCCTGTTTGACAGTCGAGCGTCTTTTCCGTTTGGATTTCAAGATTTGTTTATGTACACCTTGAATGATAATAATTACTAAACATAATGTTATGGCACAGCCCACTACTAGAATAATATTGTTAGACATATTTTTCTCAACCATCGCCGATGTAGTAGTTATTAGGCTGGACTGTGTAAGGCTTGCACTAGAAATGTCAATCTTCTCCCGTGTAAACGGTGATAAAGTTGTCTGGATTTTTATGGAAGATAATATTAAGGTTGAAGATTCTGAAAATAACACATCGTCATATATAATGGTTAAATTCTGTTCAACCCATATACATGTATGGGAATCTAAAACTCAGTAATCATAAATATTTCTTGTCCTTTTAAATTTGACTTAGCGAGTTAACTCAATGGGTTTTCATGCGTCCGCCATTTAGAAGACTGAGTTTGAATCTGTACGGGATTTCAATTTCCTCCTGAATTATTTGGACTACTACTGTGCATTTTTACTAAAGTAGTCTACATCTATAAGTGTTTTCTCCGGCGTGTAAATGTGTTTCTGTCGAACTTTTGAAAATACGACGATAGCTATTGAACAGTTACTGAATTTGAAGAAAGTTCAGATATAGGAAGATTTCACCTGTTGTATTGCAGCCATAAACATGATGACAATCGGTTCTTTTGCATGTAGTGCACCTTTGTAGGCAGGAATGTCCGTACTGTCCATCGGGGCATGTCAACATACAGTCGATTCCGAAATATCCTGGAGAGCATTCTAAGTAGACAATGGGATATAATTACATTTAATATACAGTAAACCCATTCATAACGAATGCTTACGTATTAATGGTGAATATTTAGGTTTATCTTGTATTACACTACCTGTACCCTGTGTTTATATTTTATTGTTCTGTAATATTGGATTGTACGGAATATATTGGTTGACGATTGTTCCATTACCTGCGCTACCTGTTGCGATACAGTACTAGCCCAGTGGTTAGGGCGCTTAATTCGCAACCTAGAGGCCCAGGTTCGATTCTCAATCTCGTGGTTGCGTAAGAGATTAAGTAGGACTTCCGTTAAGGTCATATCCGAGGTACTCGTGATCTTTACTTCTAATACCGGGCGCTGTGTGAAGGAATAGCGACTACATATCACTACCTATAGGAGTTATAAGATCACTATGTTCACCATTCATGCTAGCCGGGATCAATAATCGTTAAATATAGGCAGTGATTGTTCTTTACCTAAGCACCTAGCATTAAAAGTGAAAGTCACAAGTCACGCAAAAGATGAAATATCCTTTCCCTCGGTACAGGTAGTTTAATTAGTGTATCTTGATTGTAGCTTGATTATTGCCTCGGTAGCTTGATTAGTATGCAGTTGCGTTTTACTCTTACCATTAAAGGACACATCGCATGTTTCCAAAGTATACAAAATCATATGCATGTTGTCTTTCTTATGCTTATAGTAATCTTAATTCTAATAGTTCGTTCGCCGAAATATTGCTATAATTATCCGCAATACGGATTTAAATCTAAGCCCCGATATCAACTCGTTATTTAGTTAGGTATAGTCACGTGATAGCGACGTCATATGCGACCTTCTTCGATCAACTGAAAGTGAAAATAGTGTTAAATAGTTTTAAAACCTCAGCTTTAAGGGGCGTAATTCATTCACCACATACATTTATTTCGATGTTGACAAATATCCCGAATGTTATATTTCACCTACCAGTGCATGCAAATAGGGATGTAAATACCCAAATGAGTGTGAAATCGGCAATTGCAAGTAAATATTTTCATGGGTCACTGTCAAAACACTATTTGGTAATGTTATTCCTTTAATTTAACAGTTGTAATTGACGTTGATTTTATTTACATATAAAGAGTGCAATTATTATTTATTTTTTGGATTGGACAAATTATGGGATGCTTACTTCTCCTAGACACCAGATTCCACTTCTGGTGTGTCCAGGAGTCTGTGTTTGCCCAACTCTCTATTTTGTATTGCTTATACGAGTTATGACATTGATCACTGTTCGTTATCTTCACCTTTCATTATTATTATTTTTGAATTGTGATCTATACGTGGTTAAGAAGTGGGAGCACGGTGTTATACTTTACTTGATGTTACGAAGCTCAATAAAAAAGGGAGAGCATTATAATACAACTTAAGGTATTCATAATTGAAAGTTCAAATGTCTTCGATCTTTTTTTCTTTTTTTTTTTGGTAGACACTGGGATCACTAGTTATATGTTGTTATAAGGTGAAGGTCAGTTGCTGAGAGTGTGTATTGAAGACCAGAACAAAATACATATGTTGTAGGCATAACAGTGCTTAGCTTCGATATAACGATTGTTTTCACAGTTTTCTGCGTCTCTGTCCAACTGCCTTTAGAAAAGGTACGTAGAAAAAGGCAACTAGGGCTTTTTTATGGCAAAGTCCTGGCGCTGACAAAAATTGTCCACCTCTTTTGCCTCAGACATTCCTTCGAAAACCTTTGAAGAAAAAAAACTCAGTCTAAATCCATTCTACTGACAACTAGTACACCCTTAAACGGAACGAAAGAATCTAATGTAATGTTATTTACAAGCCGTTAACATTATAATTGACATTTTTATTATTAAATCTAATCGGTTTATAAAATGGCTAAAAACTGTTTTCAAACCTTCTCGCTCGAGGTCGTATATGACGTCACACATAATGGCGTGTAAAATTTGTAAGTAAATATGCATGTCGTAAGATTTGAATTTTATCGCTTTCAAACTGGAAAACTACGCAAAATAGTTAATTTAAAACATATTTAAAGTAGTTCTATATGTAAGCATGAAAAGAATTAACCTTTCTGACAAAATAAAAAAAAACTTTAGAAACATGCAATGTGTGCTGTAAGATATAACCATATAATGGAGGGGAACTTATATGGTTTACTGCCAAACTCGAGCTCCTCATAAAACAAAATTGATGTGAACTATCAGGTGATATTTAGAAAAAAAGTTCCTTCCCGAGATATTTGAAAAATACAAAACATGTTTCGGTGTCTTTTACATATACACATGTACATGCTTCAAACTAAATTGTGCAGCTCAACAGTATTTTTATAGATAGCTATCAATGAAAGATACTTGTACATACTGATACATTTATCGTCTTTCAGCCGGAAGTTGTAACAACATGGACTCTGCACAGTACTGAAATGGGAGAATTTGAAAGGTACATGTACGTCGAATACGATGTGGAAAGAAATCGAGACATCTTGATTAGAGTAAAAGTACATAGATATACCTCTCTGGGCAGTCTCCTTTATTAGTTTGCGAAATTCCTTGAAGAAAAAGACAGCTAAAAATGGAAAACAACAGATACATGTAGATGCTTAGATGATGAAGCATTTTCAATAAACCGGAAGGATTCTAAATATATCTTTCCTGAAGATCTGCATAATGTTTACACCAGAACACGCGGGTAAACGCATAATCGGAAATTCGGTTGTTATCGGACACTTGACTCAAAGTGGTTTCTGACCGGCTATATATATGCAGACGTTCTCGATGGTGACAAATCGGTAAAGATACCAACATACTGCTGAGTAAGAAAATCCCAGACTACACGTCCAATATGTGATATTGCGTGTTCTTGCTGCAATATATGTGATTTCCTTGCCATCGTATAAACAGAATCACAAGGCAATTGATAATTTCATCTCAAAAGCATACAACTGTCAGATTTCCAATGAGAATCTATAGGTCTGTTCATGTGCAATCATAGATAGATATAGATATATAGATAATACGGATGTATATTTAATTGCTGGGATAAAATTTAGAAATTCATTTCAAAATTAAGGATGATATCTCCCTCGTGCATAGCTCTGATCCTTGGACGAATTTGGCTCCAGTTTTTTCTTTTTTGGCACTCTAATTTTCCTTTTAGCTCTTACAAGTTTTTTGTCATTTCGAATTTCCAAAAATTCGGCTTGAGCATCACTGAAGAGACATTATTTGTCGAAATGCGCATCTGGTGCATCAAAATTGGTACCGTAGAAGTTTTCCATAATATATATATATATATATGTGCATCTTTCTCCCTAAACACCATCATGAAGACAACCCAAGACAGATAACCACATATCAAGCCAGTTGCAGGGTCCATGCTGGCACCTCGATGATCGCTCCGACCCAGGGATGAGTGAGCGGGTGACATTATACAGTATTTATTTTGTAATAACTGTTAGTCTGTTTTCTAGTCACAACTTATCCTTATAATTTTATTATCAATTTATGTTACAGTATGTTTGTCACACTTGTAACTTTTTCTTTTATGTACAGAGGTATATGCATGCACTTGCTTTTATTTCATTGATGCCTTCATAAATGACCATTAGTATTCTTACATTTGGTTTGATGATTTTTGTTGTTACTGTAGTTAGGATTGTTAGAAAGAGTTTAAGGTATGCGATCGATAAAAACATTTATTTTCACAAAAATTCAATATTTGTATTTGTCCTAAATCGTGTGTGAAAACAAAATGCTTAATTTTTAGTGAGATAAAGATGGCAGAGATAGGAGATGATGCCCAGATCTATTTATAATAAAAAAAAATTTTTTTGGTCAAAGTTATCTTCCCTTGTAGAAATGTAGAATTTTTTGTATTATTTTCATAATTTCTATGGTGACCTTTACTTTTCTTTTAAAATATTTAAAAGACCATTGGTAAAAGGGATCTTTGCACCATGAGCTTTCTTTGGAAATTATATTCTAATTGCCTATATGTCAGAAATTTGTTTTCCTCATAGATGTTAATGTTAATTTTTATAACAGATATTTCTTATGTTTTTTTATTCAAAATTCTTTGGGTAAATCACTGTGTATGTTAATTATCTTTCATTTAAAGGAACTGGTTTACGATTTTTGAACAAAATATTTTTCAGTTTTGATGTTAAGTATTAAAAATATTACTTATTTAATGTTGACAGCCAAAATTTTGACCTTCTGAATGCAAGAATAAAAGCAATAATTTAGCATTAAATCTGTGTTATGTAAACAAAGACTCGAGTCTTTTTAGGAATACAAACAAACAAGTGAAATATTGATTTTGTAATATAAAGCATCTTGATTTTGCATAGTCACAAATTTTAAGTTTTAGATGACTCATTTTACCCGAAGAATGCTTGAAATGTGAAAGATATAATAAACTTTAATCGATATCCATTTCTTTTGAAAATTTCGTAAACAATAACATACCGCAATCTTTGTTTACAAAACAAATAATGAACTCTCTAAAATGAGCATCTGTGATAATATATAACCTTAATTTTTATGTAAAATCTTTTAAACACATTAGACAGTAGATTTTGATCATAAAAAGTGAAAAACAAAATTTTGGGGAAAATCGTGAATCAGCACCTTTAATACCAAGTTTTGTATTACATAACAATTAATTTTTGAGAAAACAATGGGGTTTTATGGAACGGACACCTTAACATAAATGTTATACGGTAAATGTTTTTACATGGAAAGTATCTTGTAAATTCTATCCTATTGACGTGTAGTTTGAAAATTAATCTGTATCGTCGAAAGTTCTTCTCAAACAAATATTTGAAGTGTGCCTTTAAGGAAATTCCGCTTTGTAGGAAGTAACAAATTTAGCATGATATATCACTCACAGATTTAGCCAAATTAATCTGAAATCTGATCAAAGTTTCAAGGAGATGATCCCTTTGTCCTCTATGGTGATGTTTTAAAACTCTGACTTCCGTTGTCAGTCTGAATAATTATTAATAAATCACGTCGTGCCAGTACTCATTGTCGCTTTACATTCCATGTACCAGTCAAATTCACCATTTATGTTATATTTTTATCAGTTATTAGATAGAATCTGTCATTCATATCCGTTTTTATTAAAACAGGAAATACGGCAAACTAACAACTTTATGACATGGAATTGGCTTCAATGTCTCCATCGTCAACTTCCCATATTTGTGTAGCAATATTCCATTATCACCTGCATACGGTGTTTATTTCTCTCAACTGATTCGATACGCAAGAGTTTGTTCTGCATTTGATAAATTTTTCGATGGAGGCAAGCTACTGACAAATTAATTGTTGTTACAGGGGTTTCAACAGTGTCGTTTAAAGTCAACATTTCGTAAATTTTATGGTCGTTATAACGATATAATTTGCAAAACACTGGGTCGAATTCATAGTCAAAATAACCATGTGAAAAACAGTCTCACAATTGGTATGAAACGCGTCAGCCAGCATTCGACCCAGTAATACCTTGTTTTACAAATTATATCGAGTTGATCAGGTAAACGGAGCAATCCGTAGTCAGAATCACTGTGCCAAGAACGGGCTAACAATTGTTGTGAAACATGTCAGACAGCATTTTACCCAATTACAGGTTGTATTGGCAAACTAGATCATTGTATGATAACCAAAGAATTTGCGAAATGGTGGCTTTAAACCCCTGTACATGTTTGTCAGTAGCCTGTCTCGATTTCAAAACTGATCATAGGAAGAACAAGCCCTTGCGTGTTGAATCAGTTGAGAGCTATAAACGCCATATGCAGGTGATAATAGAATATTTCTACATAGATATGGTAAGTTGACGATGGAGAAGCTAAAATCATCCTTTTTTCAGTTGTTTGTTTTTCGTTAATATCTATTTTCAATAAGATATCTAAGTACAAAGCATTATGTGGAGGAATCTGTGTTGTCTTTTATTTCGAGTTCACTGAGATATTCTGATACGACACAAGAATGAAAATGATTAATGTTAAGAATTAAATCGTCGTCGATATATCAAATGTTGAGATGAAGGTAATAGCAAGAATTTTTCTTTTCTTATCTTGTAGAAACTTCTGAATAAATTCTGCCTCATACGAATATAAAAACAGGTCAGCTAACAAAGGAGCACAATTTGTGCCCATGAGAATTGCAACAGACTGTTGGAAGACTTGATCACTAAAGACTAGGAAGATATTGTCAATGAGGAACTTCATATTTTTAATTTAACTTCAGAATATTTGTGCGTGGAATCAGGGTTGTGTTTAACAAAGTAATTTTTTGGATACCTGAAGAATTTATCGATATGTAAACTTCGGACATTTTACTCACAAACTCAACATAAAAGTGCTTCTCACTTTTATTCAGTTTGTTAGTAAAATGTCCGGAGTTTACACATCGATAAATTCTTCAAAAAGAATGTTTAATCATATAATATCTTCAAAGCGAAGATCAATGCATATATATCCTAAGTCTAAGAAGTTTTTAAACCACTTTGAATATTAGTTAATAGTGCAATATTTCAGAATAGTCCAGCACAGGATTGGAAGTAAGAAGGAGTGATAAACAAATTCGTTGAAACATGGCAATATTAAAGATTGAATTCTCTATTTCTTGTTTATAGAATGAACAACATCGAGATAAGTGCTATGTTGACCATAATTTACAACATCTAAGTAAGGAGCATCAGGGTCTGTGTCATCTACATCACCATGAGGCGTAATGTCTCTGAATTCATTTGTAGTGCAGGGATTGATTACGTCATCGTATTGTGACGAGGATCGGTTTTGTGGCCTATCGAGTGTACGTGTATCAACAACTGATTCATTCTGTGGAGTGGAATGTATATCTAGATCTGTCACCTCGATGTAGCTGTGTCTGATCGATTGTTTCTTAGGCTTTAGATAAGGGGCAGCACTTCCATCTGAACTGTTGCTGCTGTCTGTCGAAGAATTATTGGTGTGCTGAATAGCAACAGATTGTTCCAAATATTTCGGGGAATCGTCTATTTTCTGGTATGAATTGCATTTTGCAGTGTACAGATGCCGAAGTTCACTTTCTTTTCTACTTTGTTCTGTTACATCCAGGTAACTTTGATCGTTTACTGCAACATTCATATCGTTTATTTCATGATATAAGTCATCTGGCTCAGCAGTTATATTTGCTTTTATAGAATTCATTTTTCTAGTTTTTTGTTTATTCAAGCGCATTTTCAAACACATTTGCATTACCAGAATGGCCAGAAATAAGGCAATGACGCCTCCCGTCACGGCTATCACTGAGGTGTAGTTGTACGGTGTATCCCGTGTCTGTGAAATGATACTTTGTGTACTTTGTACTGGAATTTCCTCCAATTTTGTGCTAATTGTAGGAGAATTTGATGAAAGTTGTTTAAAAGATGATAAATCAGTGGAACGTGCAGAGGTCCATGTTATATCTAATCCCGTTGATACGTCAAAAGGAGGCGAAGAATGAATTGTTGGTTCTGTAATTTTCACTAGATCAAAAGGAATAATTATATAATGCAGTTTAACAAATTTACTGAGTTATGAATTACTAGTAACAGAATAGAACACGTACTATTATTTATATGTATTAATTTACCACTACATCCTGTTGCGAAGTCACATTTTGTTGGAGGACAAAACTCTGAACACTGCTGGCTGCAAAGATGTCCAAAAGATGGTGGTTTACATTCCTTGGAGCAGTTATCACCATAGTACCCATGTGGACATTCTGTAATATAAATATCATATATGCTCATGAATGTTTCAATTGTTTTCAAAAGAATCTGAAATTAAACTGTAAAAGCACATTTCATCGTATTCGTGTGAAAATCCTTACCTTGTTTCAACTTCAAATTACCAGTTAAGAAATACTAAGAATCACGTATACTACTAATCTAGTTTTTTCCTTCTGAAATTCCAGCTAAGTTTAGAACAATGCACATCATAGGCTACCTATAAGTGCAGAAAGGTTGAGTATTTGTGTTAATTGTTTAAGTCCAAGGATCATAACGCAGCTAAGCAGCAATGGACCAGAACACATTTCGAACTTGATCAGTAACTTATCAGGGTATACCAAACATAAAAAATATCTATTAAAGTCCTCTTCACCGCCAGTAAAGGGACTAATTATGAGAGTCCTATCACTCACCATTCAAATTTACACGTATAAGTAAGGATAAAGTTTCAGACAGACAAAATAAAACAGTGTGTCAACCCCCGATCTTCGATACGGGGGCATATAATATCCATACGTCATCTTAATGCATATACACTATACAATGAGAGAAGACTTCCATACCTACACATGAGTTGTCAACCAAATAATGATTATAACAGCATTCAGAGGAATTTCTGTAAGAAAATGAAAACATACGATATTTTCTTTAAAAAAAACCCATGCAAAATACTCTATATCAGTTTTAAACATAAAGGAATAGAAGTAATTATACAAACCTTTGCCTGCACATGGTAATGGTCGCGGAAAGAACATTTGTTTTGAGGAAGCGGAAGTTATGAAAAATGCAATGCTTGTTCACAGTTAACATTATTCAACACTTCACCAGGAAATACCAGATACATGAAACCAGCAGACAACTCAGTTTTACGTTAGGCTGCCATTTTCTGACTAGTAAGGACCACTTTCAATCAACAGACACAGCTTACATAGATTCAGAAATCCAAATTGCATACCATAAAATATATTATTTTTCATTGCTGCAGTATTTCGGTAATAGACATGGTACAGTGTATAAAACAAAGATAGTTTAGTGATGGCGACCCCAAGAACAGGCTTCCACTCACAAAAATAAAAAATAAATATCTCGAAAGATTCTTTATTCGTAAATTTTATGGGGGGGGGGGGTTAGCAGTGAGTTATCGTTCCTATTGTGTAGCGGCGCCACGTGTCCCGGTCCAAGTGATAACTACCACACCATATCGTATACGTGATTCGTGAAACAATAGCATTATTACTGTTGTTAGCTGAACTTTGATCATGAGTTGAATAAGATTACAAAACTGCCGAGTAATAAATTCGATGCAAATCAAATCCTGGATTTTAAAAGATACATTTGTACATTGTTCCAATAAATAGATAGCAGCCAAACTGTATGTTTTAATTTCTATTAATGATTCCCTTAAATATTAAATGAAGACTGAATACATAACTTGTAAGGAATATTATGAATGGATACCAATAGCACCAGGGTTTGAAATGACTGGCTACCTAACATGGCTACGTCAACAAACGAAATCATTTGAAACTGTGAGTTTTCGGGTCATATGGGGTTTCGATGAATATTTGAAGGTATGTTTGGACACAAGTATAGTTGGAAAATATGTTAGTAATTTTTCGATATTAAATCTATGAGAAGGCATTATAAGAATACAATGATATGAGGCCTCAACCGTGTGCAGCTTTTTGTGCGCCATAAATCGAAGGTTTTTATAAGGGGCGGATCTGTAGCTCTCTGATCTATCCCAAAATTTTCTCAGAGAGCTACAGTTCTGTAGCTATTCTGGACCGGGACAAGTATAGACGCCTAGCGGGAAACAGGGGAACGCAACTCACTACTACTGATTGATTGTATACTGTTTAACGTCTCTATCGAAACATTTTCACTCATATGGAGACGTCACCATTACCGGTGAAGGGCTGCAAAATTTAAGCTTATGTTCGGCGCTTAGGGCCTTTAGTCGCCTCTTACGACAAGTAAGGGGTACTGATGGCCTATTCTAATCCAGATCCCCCACGGGACCAGCTCACTACTATCCCCCATTGAGAGGACCACTGTCCTGAGAGGAAGACACAACATTCACCTTTTATTTATTTTGTTCGAGATTTTCCATCTTTTTGCCTTTGATATCTTTACAAATTGTAATGAGTCATTTCTTCATGAATGCGTTGCATCTGTGAACAATGCGAATAAGAATATTGATAAATATATAATGTCTATTTTAACGGCTGAGAATCTTCCGACAGAAATGAAAGCAGAATGTAAAATTGAAAATAATGTTAAGTTTAATTTTGAATACGTATAAGGGTATGAGTCGCAACGCTTCACGTCAGCATACGTTTGGTTCATGAAGTATGCCAGCGTGAAACATGGCAGTTTATACCCTCATGCATTTTTAAAATTAAAATTTATTTCTTAATTGGAACTGCGTCAATCATCTTTTTTTTTTTTAAATCAATGAATATATATATATATATATATATATATATATATATATATATATATATATATATATATATATATAAATCTGGTCCATTGTAATATATTAATGATGATGCACTGGTAAGAATTGAAAAAGACTATAGCTGTGACAAGTTTGTTAACTTTTTCCTTCACTGCGGAACTTCACACGACCTCTAACCTTTGAATAGGTCAGGAAAAAAACAACACTTAATGTAATTTGAATAACAATAACGTTAGTAGGGGTGAATAGAAACAAGTGCAATTCCTGTCTGCTTTAAACAGTGATGGTCTATGCAGAGGAGGCGCAAATTATCATTACTTTTTCTCATTTTCATACCACCGTATTATGCATGTACTCACTTAATTATCAAGCGAGATTTCCCATGCATTATAAACATTAAATATCCAATGCATTTCCCGTTAATAAGGAAGACTAATATCTAGGGTTATCTATTTTAATTTCGTGAAAGTATGAAATAGTTTACACACAATTCTTTGAAATTGATCCTGTTATATCTCAATGTCAATTAAAACATGCGTATGTATAAGTAGTCGTTTAATTATTCGGCACATGGTGAACAACATCAAGATATGAACTTTCCACAAAAGAATCGCTCATTACATCTAAATATGCACTTTTATCACCACATCGTTCATATCCCTCTCCTTCGTGTCCAGACAGAACGACAGCGCTGATGGGATCTATATACTGGGATGATGGATTGTGTTGGTTGAGATGACCTTCGCCATCCACATTGATAGGAGAACCCTGAATTATATCTTCTTTGGGTGTGACGGTGTTTAAAACCTGTATATAACTATGGCGGTCCCTTTTCTTAGTTTTCGGTTTGAGATAGGATGTATTGCTGCTAGTTGAGTTAGGGCTTGTTGATGATTGAGACGACTCGCTGTTGTCTATCGCTACTTCGCTTTCGACATCTTGATATTGTGAAGTCTGGCTCCTCATTTTTTCGTATGGCTTATCTCTATTAGAGTTTAATTTTTCAATTTCATAGTACTTTTGTACTTTTGCTGAGTTATCGCACTTACGGTATTGCTCAGTAATGGAGCCCATAACGGCTTCGTTGATTTCCTGATACGTTTCTTCTTCAGGAAGATGGACACTATTCCGAGATATCCTCCTCGATTTCTTTCTACGACTCAGATGTAGTTTCACACAAAACTGTATCATAATGACACCCAGAAACAAAGCAATTATCCCTCCAATCACTACAATGACGGTGGAGTAATTCAATGGGACTTCTGCAACATCAGATGTTGCACCACTTGTTGTGGTAATTTTGTTTATGAGACCTGTTTTGTTCGTTATCTGCGCCGCTGATGTGACATGATTTGGTAACTGTTTCTTCCGAGTTGTTAGATCAGAATTTGAATTCGCTATTGATGTTTTGATTTCAGATGAAGAGTAAATGGTATCTGTAGTCTGTCCTGGTTGTTCTAAAGTACTGATAACAAATTCCTTGCCTTCAGTTGCATCTACTAGTAAATGATAAATGTAAATTCTGGTTAAATAAGCTTAACAGATCGATAGATTAATTACTAAACAAATACCTCAAGTGTGTTAATGGATAAAGAAATAATATGAAGAAATACTTGTGCATCCGGTTTCGTAGTTACAACTTTCATTAGAGCACTGACACTTTTGACTGCAGATGTAACCATAGTAACCAATCCCACATTTTGTGTTACAGTTGTGGCCGAAGTAACCGTGATCACAGACTAAAGGGAGGTAGAATTACTTTTAAATGAAAGAATGTTATAATAAACGTTTCTCATTTTTAGTTTTTTAAGAAGCAATGTATTTAGTTGTTCCGAGATACTTTGAAATAGTACAGGAATGGAAACGTAACAAACCAATGCATGTGGATCCATTAAAGTAATGGTTGTAGCAACAGTCTGTATAGTTCCTGAAAATATCAAATGCCAATAAAATACAAGAAAACTTTCAACATTTTCACTAGATTAAACGAAAATGTCAGCATACCTTACCTTGCTAACTCTAGATTAAGCTTGCACATGTCTGTCTCGAAGCTATTACACGATGGTTCGTAGAATTTTACAAGTAGTAAAGACGGAAGATGATTGATAAAATAAACATGTATTACTTCATATTGACATGGCTCTTACACGTATAGTACCGTGTGTTTCGTGTTTTATAAGCATTTAATGCAGATTAGTTTCCGGGGAAACAATGTAATGAAAAGTGAAGATAACAAACAGTGATGCTGTGAAATCAATGTCTAATTTGTTTGCAATAAACATTTCATAAAGAACTACCAGACTGTTGATTAATAAAGCTGGACATAAACAACATGCATTGAAAGTGATATTAAGCAATTGTCCTTAATTTAAGGCACAACAGTGGGCGGCTACTAAAAATTCCCGGCGTCATCTGAAATCACGAATTCAATACAAAGCAAAACAACTAGTGCATTACTTGTAGAGATAGATAGCAATTATTATCACATATATCACTTCTCGATCCTTAAAATAAACTGTATAACTTTAAAATTTGATGCAGTTATTTAAAAAAAAAAAAACAAGATGTGTTTGTGAAACACAAATGCCCCTGATAAAGGCCAATTCCGAAGATGGCCAAGGTCACAAGGACACATATCTTGGTACCAGTAGAAAGATCTTGCCACAAGAAATGCTCATGTACAATATGAAAGCTCTAATATTTACCATTTAGAAGTTATGACCAATGTCAATTTTTTTTAAAGTAGGTCATATGTCAAGGTCAAAAGGTTTAGTACCCACGGAAAGGTTTTGTCATAAGGAATACTCATGTGAAATATCAAAGCTTTATCACATACTGTTCAAAAGTTATTAGCAAGGTTAAAGTTTCAGACAGAATGACAGATTTACAGAATGACAGACAGGACAAAAACAATATGCCCCCGATCTTCGATCTCGGGGGCATAAACACTACCACTGTTCGTATTCGTCAGTCTGTATCATTTATACTTATTTCTTTTCGCGTTGCATAAATACTGTAAATGTTTGTAGACATTGCAGATGATTTACATCTGAAAGAATTGGACAGCTGAAAATGATCTTGCTTCAAGGTCAGAGCATGGGTATATGAGGGAGACGTGTTGTAAAATATAGGTTGATTCCATACTTAGAAAGTACACGCAGTACCCGCTTTAATATTCAAATCACCTTCATACTGAAATATATCGAGACCTCCACACAATGTGAGGGCATATAGTATAAAATCTCCATCGTGGCTGGTATATTTCTACAACTTCAAATCATCCAGAAATTTGACGAACTGTCATAAAAAAAACTAGATATATTCAATAATGAACGAACACCATAAAGACACGATTATTAATCTCAAATCACAAAAATAAAGACATGATTTGCGCAATTTAGCTGAGATATAGCAGAGCAGGCCGGAAGGATGGATTGGCATTGGAATAACTATCGTTGGTTTGTAATATCCACTGCAATTTGTACGTTGATAGTGTACGTGGAAATAGCGAACGTAAAACTGAAGCAAAAGCAAGGTTGTATATAGTAACGTGAGGGGAGTTAGGGGGAATGTTTAGTATAGAAGAAATGAAGCATGAGAATAAATGACCAAACCTCACTCAAATTTCCATGTTGTCTATTAGTTTGATGGATAGAAGAATGCAAAGCAAGCTATGTAAAAGTCAGTTTGTATATAAGTTCATCAGATGGGGAAAATGCAAAAACAAATTGCGTCAAAGTCAGATAGCTCGAGGTTTACAAATAGTTATGGATATAAAGTATGAATGCGCATGTGTCATTTGATTCATCTTACTTGGTGATTTCGCTATTAGTTATTTTCAAAAGTTTGCTTTGACATTTGTTTTCTTATTATTTGGGTATAGGTAACGGCTAGTGAAGATTTAACATATCTGAATGTTTGATTACTTGAGGTAGTTCCACCCTCATGTGACCTACCAATATTAATGGTTGAAAGTGGAATAAAATATATTAATTTCCTTTTAATATAGCTTAGTTTAATTAATAACCAAAGAAAATGTTTATGTTTCCACCTTTTTTCAGATAGCAGACATTCAAAAAACAGTAGTATATGTCAACATAAGAAAATCACACATTTTCGTAAAACAGAATGATAAGAAATTGATAAAACTTGTTAAAATGACAAATTTTTAATGTTGACAGTTTAGAAAAACTGCTAATATATAAATATGATAAATTAATTGTGGATATTAAGGAAATCATTGTATAATAAACATACAGTAGAGGGAAAACCATCATAGTAGTTATTGCCCTTGACAACATTTTTTTCATTATAAATAATAGATTATCTATGGAAAATATTAACTTTTTCACTATCAACAGTTTACAAGTATTTTTATCCTGTATGACATCACACGAGGATCGTTCTACCTTAAACAAAAGTTTCTTTACATACATGTATCTACCTATTTAATATATATCTATTTATTGTATGTAGTTTGACGTCTCGGCGAATATCTAAATGACATCAGGAGGAACACCAGGTGGAGTACCATAGTTTCAGTAGTGTTGCTACACTTTATGAAATTGCACAGTTAGTTTGTTGGACCCAATATTATCCCATATGTTTTCTCTTAGAATTGTTCACTTATCTAAAAACGTTACTAGCTTACATTGTAGGGGAGGTGCCACACATTTTGACCTATTCTAGACACTTCCTTTTTGAAAAAGAAAACTCGACTTTACAATCCATATATTTTAAGACATTTTTTTTCTGCAAAAATTAAAATAATTTTCTCCATATGATAGCAGTGCTAATATTTAAACCAATTCATACTAATACATGGCATTCATATTTATGACATTCAGGGTTACTTCCTGTTATATAAAGTTACTCGAAATACATCTTTCCGGTCAACTTCTATCCAAAGATGTCACTCGTTATCTACATACATGTACGCGTCACACCAAGAGAACGCTGGGAAGATATTGCCTCCAAAAAGATGCATTCATAACATGCACTGGATCTCCTTTTGAAATTGAGTACAAGTTCGCGTACTCATTAGCTCACAGGTCTGAGCTTGAACTCCCAACCTTATGCTCATGTCACTGAGAGCGCTATACCACTTGATCTACATCAATGACGGTGGGTAATATCTTTAAGGTGGCTCACTACACCCTGGAATAGTTTCTCAAATCAGTACGAATTGATTTAATCATAAAAGATATGATATATAATAAGTATATGTGCCAAAAACTATTAGATATGCAAATCAGACAGAGAAAGTGGGGCTGGATTGGTCACACCCTGAGGACGACACCATTCAGCACCACACAAAAGGCCCCGACCTGGAACCCGCAGGGCAAGAGAAAGAGGGGTCGTCCAAGAAACACCTGGAGGCGTGACTCGGAGGCAGAATTGAAGGCGCAGGACGTGACCTGGCACGACGCAGCAAAAGCAGCCCACAATCGTGTTCGTTAGAAGACTGTCGTCGATGGCCTATGTTCCTCACGGAACGACAGGCCTAAGTAAGTAAGTAATATATGTCAAAAAGGCAGAAAATATGCAAATTTGGATAAAAACATGATTTTCAAAAAAAATATTTCAACACATATGACCAAAAGACTCTGGTAGATTTAAATTTTCTGCCTTTTTAGCCTACATGTATATACTTACTATATATCATCATATCTTTTATGATTAAATCAATACGTACAGATTTGAGAAACTATTTCAGGGTGTAGTGAGCCACCTTAAATGACTGGCAACTATTTGAAATAGGAAATAAAACAAGGATAACATTGATGCTCAAACTGACGATGCTATATCAGAAGTGAAGATTGCAATGTTTAATTGAACATTAAGTAATGAATACAATGAAAAAACATGGGGTACATACTTCTTGTCACAAGATTCCGCCATGGTGATATGATACAGTTGGTGTTGAGCAAGACGAGAGCAGATAGCACTAGACTGAATATATATAAAAAGGCATTTTGAATTAAAATGATTGATAATAGAAGGAAGTGAACTATAAAACAGGAATAAAAAAAATTCAAACACAAAACAGCATTAAATTTCTCAAGTATTTTTCAAATATTAAAATATCATTATAGCTGTTGTTATCCATTACTTTTATTTATTAACATATATCCACTTTACTTGATTTTATTCACATTCATTAACATTGTACATGTAAACAGTTTTATGTTGTTTCGAATGGTTAGAGTGTACTTGTCGATGAGACTTTTAACCTAAATATCCAGTGTACATGTCCAAACGCTTGGAATTAGAAGTGAAAGCCACAAATCTTAAACTTCGAGTTCCCTATAGTAGCTTGTAGCGGTAGTGGTAAAAACTTTTCATTGTTTTTAATTCTCAAGTAATTTTTAAACTACGTCAGTTTATATCTGTGAAATAATCCCTCTTGGTCAATGAACAAACACTTATTCGACCAATCACTGACGTAAGGACAAAGGCACACAATAAAAAACCCAAACAATAGGTAAATGGTTTTCAGACAAAGGTCATTTTGTAAAGGTCAACGTCACTTCATTAACAGTTATTGATCTTTTGGACCATTATGATGCACACCTATACCCCCCCCCCCCCATATCGGGTATATTTTTGAGTGAACCTGACTTTTCGAAAATGACCTTCAGAGACCCTTGTACATGTCACACAAATAAGTAATAGGCAAATGACTTTCAAACAAAGGTCACTCAAGTTCATTTTGTAAAGTTACTCAGAACATATACCTTGTTTATGAAAAAAAAATTTTTTTTATTGTTCATTGTGGCATATGAAGTAGTTCATTATGTAGATCGATGTTCGTTATCTTCGCCTTTCATGCAGTTGAGGGAGCATCCATCACTTTAGCGGATATTCTTGTCGTTATGCAATTTACAGGTATTTGTGCATTAATCGAGATTATTTGAGTTTATATCAAATAGTCCGTATTAATTTTGATACACCCTGTACGTCGGGTCTACGTGACTTTAGTGGCTCTTGGTACAAGTTAATTTGTATGCACTACGTCACACTCGGTACTCCCTGTGATCGGACCCATCATTACATTTTTTCCAACCGAAGCACCCCCCCGCCCCCCCCCCCCCCCTCATTTTTATTTGTATATTTACATGTTGTTTCTCTTGGGTTCTGTTGTTTCCTTCTCTTTCACAGGTTCGCAACTGATGACTCCCAACAGGTTACCTTGATGCAGTAAATGGTGAAACCTGGACCACACCAAGTGTGACTGCTTGCCATTCGGGATGGAGTGCCTTGAAACAACTTTTTAACTGTTATGGGGAATTTTAATTTAGGTTAAATTGTTAATTTTAGTCTAATTAATTAGACTGTCGCATGTTTAAGGGGGGGGGGGGGACTGGGGAGTCGGTAATGGTATGTGATGACGGTTTCAGCTCCAAAACCTGGTTGTTTCCCCCACCTGCTTCTAAAGCAGGGGGCAATTTACAGTACTATAAGTTGTAAAAGTTCAAACAAGTCAATGAATAGTGGGGCCACCACCGGGGACGGTTGGGGCCACATCCACCTCACTTCAGTGAGGGGATGCTACAGTCTGATGCATGTTAAGGGCTTATGTCCAACATGATAATGTACATACCAGGTAGCACTGCAGGAGACAGGGTGAGAAGGGCGGGTCTCGCTTACCTCCTTAGAACGCTGGCGTCCGTTCAGGTCTGGGCACTGAATGTTTTACTCGGGCCCCCCAGTGTACCCCTTACAAGTTAAGTTAAACTGGCTCACTGGGCGACTCCCCAGTTACCCCACAAAATGTTTTCACATGCGGCCGGTATTGTCCATTTTTAGTATATCCCGAATGTACCATTGCTGTTATATCAATAAATTGTAAAACGTTGCTTGTGTCTTTCATTCACTGCAATGAGTCTCTACTGTTATTACTGCCAGTTTGTTTTTTTGTTGGAGTTTATCCATTAGGTGGATTCTTTAATTAATATACTCGACTCGGTCGGGACACTTCAAACTATCGGATAAGAATACCATTTTGGTAAATTGATATATCTATTTTTAAGGAATACGTCTTTTTAGTTGTTAGCGTTCAATACTTCTGGCATAACATGTATTTATTTACATTAATGTTGTCCAACGAAGCGAAGACTGACACGTTTTATTTTAAAGTACCATTCAGTTGGCTACCAAACCATCACATATACCCAATACAATCGACCCTCTGAACCAAGTTAAATAGTAAAATTAATCGTGTTAATTAATGATTGATTAATTATGTTGCTTTGTGGTTTGTTTTATTCTGTTTCAGAGAATTCTGCCACGGGCGAATTTGCTTGAGGTAATTAGTATTTACATTACAACAGCTTATTATGGCATATCACAACCTATATTATACTTTAAATCATAAATTTAAATATTTCCTGAATATTAAAAGTTCATTAAACTTTTTCTGTTGTAATAAAGTCAAAAGAATAGATTTATGGGTCCAGTAGCACATATTATGCATGTAGAACATCCACCATATCTTTGTAAGCAATTGGTTCCAAATTCGAATCCCATCCTGGTCAGAACATGTTTTTTCTCCTATAGCACAGTGTATGATTTCTATTATTTCTTTTGCAGGCGAGAGATACAGATTGATTGAAGGTGCGATTCCCTCTGTATTCAACTTTCTTGGTAAGTCGCAGATGGATGAAAGCAGTCCAAGGAGGTTACGACTGGGGAAAAGGTCTTGTACGCAATTGCTAGCAGTGCCAGAGGTTCAGATGGAGGTAGAGGTAGAGGAGGACAGTGAGGAAGCTGAACAGTGTGAACCACAGACATTCAATGCAGTGAAAGCCTGTTTTCATTATAACGACCATAGAATTTGCGAATTACCGACCTTAAGGTATTCAATGTATAATGACCATATTTCATATCTAATAAATGGATGGTGGAATTTTTGTAATCATGGTATCATTTTGAAGGGTTCATCAAATAAAAATAATCCACCATAGGAATTTTCAAAATTTTGTTTACTGCTTGATTTATTTCACCTAGAATTTAACATTGAGGTATATGGGAAAAGCATGTATTATTACAATATTTTAAGAAGAAATTATATTTTCATACAAATCTCTTGGTAGAAAGTTACATACACTTTCTCTTAATGAAAATATGAAATAAAATTAATCATTGACCACACACGTTTTTAGAAAATTAGATTTTTCTTATTTTTACAAAGGGCAGACAACTCTTCCAAAAAGTCTTAAGTGCAAAAAGGTTAGCTTCTAATTATGTACCAGTCATGTGAGTTTCATCTGCTTCACTTTCATCATTATTTAAGAAATAAGTTATCATTTAAAAATATTTATCGGGATATAAATACGGGTTGGTCACGTGTTCAATTTGATCATTGAAAATTTGATCATGTACCAACCCGTATTTATATCCCGATAAATATTTTAAAATGATACCTTATTACTTATATTTACATTTTTGGTCGGTAACATTACTGAATTGTGTTAACAACACGTTTCCATACATTTCAAATTGTTGACGTCCACAACGAAGCGTCATAGATGTTCAAAATGACGACAACACAAAACAAAGTTCTATAAAATGAAGAACTGTTTTAATTATTAAGACGCTAGAAAGCAAGTATATCAACATATACTTATACATTAACTCGGGAGTATATAATGGAAAACTCTTCCATATGTCTAATTTTAGGGGGTGGGGGAATTATGATTTAAACGGGGATGCGCAGTGTTACACTTAGAGTTGTGATGCGCTTTGACTTTTGAAAAATGAAGACGTTGAAGACCGACTTTGAAAGATATTCTGTGGATATTACGGAGTTAACAGAAGACTGAGATGGAGGAACATGAAGAACAGGGCGTCAGGTGTAGGCAAATCATTTATAGACAAGACAGAGGACGCAGCTCAGATGAATCTCCGGAAAGAACTGAACATCGCAGAGAATGTGGAACTGCACGAAGGTAAGGGACGGTTTGGATTTGGATATGTAATTGTTGATAAACATGAGCTCACTGAACGCTTCTTTTGACTCGATAATTTTTTGTAATAGGTTTTTAACGACGCCTCGCTTCGATGTCCCGACATAAACTTGGAAACCGACATCAAGCACCTATGGCTGCTGTGGCACGGAAGCAGTGTGGTGTGTAGGTCTTAATGCACTTTGACGACTTATCGGCCATACATCCTGTGAATGACCTTTTTGCTAAAGCCTAATGTCATCGTCTAGCAGTAGGTACAATTCCGCATCACCGATGACCAGGGTGAAGTTGTAGCAGACGAAAGGCCTAGTAGGCTTGTAACTAAAGACATTGTTTACAGAAATGCTTTTATCAATTATTGATGGAAGTCCACTGCTTGGAATACAAATAAAACCGGAAATACATTTTGTGATGTTGATTTCATCTATTGAAAGATTTCTGTAGTAAGTGAGAGCGATTGCTAGATGTGTATTGCCTTAATAAAAGTAGTACCTGTTACCTACTTTTAACAAATGTTCATACGCACAGCCGTGACCTCTGTTGACCCCGTAGTAGATTTATCCAGGAATAAATACGTATTGCTCGTAATAGTGTTATGTAGGAGAAAACAGTTGCAAATGTAAATATTTAACAATAAACATTTATGTTGATCTAAATCCTTCAAAATTGTTCATTATCCTTTCATTATACATGGAATACCTTAAATAGACTGTTGAAACCCCTGTAACATAAATTTACTTGTCAGTAGCCTGGTTCGATTTTAAAAAATGATCACACTTAGAACATGCTCTCGTGTATCGAATTAGTTGGGAGACATAAACACCATACACAGGTGATATGGAGCATTGCTGAAGAAACATCGAAATATTTCGATGGAGAAGCTAAAGTCATATCGTTTGTCATAAAGTTGAGTTATTAGTTTGCCGTTAACGTCAATATTCAA